>NW_026072150.1:0-2382 GCF_014885135.2 Alexandromys fortis
CTCTCTAGCCCCCAATGGTCTGTATTCTGTCAATTAAATTTTAAATAAACGCTGATTGGCCAGTAGCCAGGCAGGAAGTATAAGTGTGACAACCAGATAGGAAGTAGAGGCGGGTCAATGAAAACAGAAGAATTCTGGGAAGAAGATGGAGTCCCCGCCCAGACACAGAAGAAGCAAGATGTGACTGGCTTGTTGAAAAAGGTACCAAGCTATGTGGCTAACATATACTAGAATAACAGGCTAATGTAAGTTATAAGAGTTAATAAGAAGCCTGAGCTAATGGGCCAATCAGTTTATAGTTAATGTAGACCTCTGTGGGACTTAACGATTGTGGAAATCGGGCAGGACAGAAAACTCAGTCAACAGTGTGGTGGTGCAAATCCTTGTCCTAGACCTGGAGTAGCAGAAACAGGAGAACCCCTGGTGCTCACTGGCTGATAGTCTAGGCACGTCAGCAAGCTCCAGCCCAAGTGAGAGACCCTGTCTCAAAAACACAATATGAGGCTGACGAGATGCTCAGTGGGTGGAGGCTCTTGCCAGAAGCATAATATGAATTTGACCCCTGGAACTCACCAAGTGGGAGAAGAGAACCAAAACTATCGAGTTGTCCTCTGACCTCCACTCATGGGCTGTGACACTCCTCCTTTCCCGCACAATAAGCAAATAAATCCACATAATAAACAAGTAAATGTAATTTAAGAAAAAAAGTAAAACAAGCTGGACAGTACCTGAGGAACAACATTTGAGGTAGATAACTGGTCTTCAGATATGACTGCATGCGCATGCACGAGCGTGCGCGCGCACACACACACACGCACACACAGGCACATACAGGCATGCATGCACAGACAGAGAAAGACTGAAAAGCAGCTCCATGCTCCTCCTCCCAAGCTCTTAGATAAAGGAAGGCTGGTGCTGAGCAGGCCATGGTGTTAGATGCCATCCAAGCTGCCAGCTCTGGACCATACTGCAGGAGATTTTTAGAATCTGAAAATGACCAGAGGCATCCACCAAAGACGTTGCTGAAGACTGTGAACAGGAGATGTGATGTCAATCCTAAAAAAGTTATGGAGACTTAGGGATCTGTTGAAGTGAGACGCGAGCGCTCCTGACAACACCAATCTATCCCTGAAAGAATGTTGAACACTGAAGACACTCCACTCAGAGTTTGTTTTCTTCTTGGCACAATTGGCCTTTGGGGAAGAAACTGCCCATGCCTCAACTACTGACAAAATACATGGTGTCCGGACTGAATAAGGAGGACACAAGAAAAAGACTGCCAAACCTTGCCAAGACAGGGTAAGACGGTTTTAAAATTTTTCCTGCCTCTGAAAATGGTCTATCAGTTACTCTAGGCCTTAGCCAAAGTTGGTTGCTTCAACTTTGCAAATGAGACTTCGGGTGATTGCTCAGGTAGCCAGTTGCCTCTGTCATATCCTGCTTGCTTTGGAAGCTGCTTGATTGCACTTCCTGCCTGTTCAAGTAATATTATCTCCCTTCTCAGGCCTTCGATGGGGTTGAAGATTAAATTGTCGTAGTTACCTTCCTCTTATGATTTAGCCAAGCCATTTCCAATGTATGACTTAGACGCCTTAGGATAAATGTTTATTAAAATATTTAACATATGTTCCTTGCTTAATACTGTTTATGCTGGTTGTAATCCTAATTTTATATTTAATATCTATTCCTAGTGTATATAGTTTTATATTGGGTTTGGAACTCTCTTATTTAGACAAAAGCAGGAGGTGATGGAGAACCTTCTTCAGCCAAAAACCTTTAAGAGGCTGGACCAGGTTAGAGCATGACCTTTTGGGTACCCAGAGAAAAAACACCGGCCTAGCCAGGGTTCGTTCTCTCTCTCTCTGGTTCCCGCGTTGCACACCTGAGGTTGGACTTCTAGCTCCTGTTCCATGAGTTTGCCCCTTATAATAAAGAATTATAACTGCAATCTCTTGGAGTCAGCTTGGGTCTTTGACTCGCGTCTTCACCCCCCTTCTCCAGTAACAGCCCTGTTCATTTTTGTGTGACTTAAATATCTTATTTTATAATAAGTAGTAAAGGAGTCAGGGTTTCTCCCGCACAGGCAGATCCACCACTAGACTCACCTTTTTTTCCAAACCTTTTTTTATTTTACATACCAATCCAAGTTCCCCCTCCCTCCGCTCCTCCTGATCCCCCATCTTCTCCCTATCCCACCCCCATCCACTCCTCAGAGAGGGTAAGGTCTCCCATGGGGGGTCAACAAAGTCTTGCTTCCTTCCTTCCTTCTTTTTTTCTTTTCTCCTCTTTGATATAGATATGAATAATTTGCATTAGTATAGATTTTGCTTTATTGATAGAGATTTAAGGTCAATTTTGTTATATGTATATGTATTTCTGATC
>NW_026072151.1:0-2391 GCF_014885135.2 Alexandromys fortis
TTTTTTTGTTTGTTTGTTTGTTTGAGATAGGGTTTTTCTGTGTGACAGTCCTGGCTGTCCTGTCTATAGATCAAACTGGCCTTGACTCAGAGATTCAGCTGCCTCTGCCTCCTGAGTGCTTGGATTAAAGGTGTGGGCCACCATCACCCAGTCTGTATTTAACTTTTTAAAAGATATCAAGCATATTTTATAATAAACCATTTATTATCCTTAGCTGACAGTTCTAAAAGCTATGTCAGTTCTGGTCTTATTCAATTAATCGACAATCAATATTTATAGTTGCACGTATTCAACAAAAGTTAACATAGCATGATGCAGAGAGAAGAAAAGAAAGGGACTTGAGCTACCCACACCTATAATTTAATGAGTTTTCTAAGCAGATGACGGAATGATTTTCACTAGCTAAGCACAGCTAAACGTTAAGTTTTGTAGTTCCATAAATGGCATCTGAGCACTGTTTTAATAAATTTTACAACATGTGCAGGGTTAATGAATCAATATTTAGACAACAGAATATACATTTCTAATTTGAAAGCAGCTGCTTTTCATTAAGGCTTCTTGGGGAGTCTACTGACCACACACAAGGGCCGTGAACGGTGCTTTAGTGCCACCTGCTGGTCTCCAGGGGTATAATTGGCACTTCTTGCTAGTGTGTATTTCCAAATCTTTTTCTTAAAAATAGAAACAACAAACTCAAAACTAAAAATACCTGTCTTAAAAGTAAAATATTTACGTGGGTGTTGTGGAAAATGCTTTTAATCTCAGATCTTGGGAAGGGGAGGCAAGAGGATCAGGAATTCAAAGCCAGCCTGGACTATATAAGAGTCAGTGAGGTTTGTTTGTTTGTTTGATTGGTTTTGTTTGAAGTAAAATATTCCAAACCTTGGGAAAGGATTTTCTTTGGCTTTTCCATTTTCAAATCATTTTATTTATATTAGAAAAGTCCCACAATAATAAGGGATCCGAGCTATTAAAATTGATACCGCTGGGCTCTATTGTTAATATCTTTTTTCTATTGCTTCTAATGCTATTATATTTTGAAATATGAACTATTATATTATTTTTACCATTTTAAAACACTTTTTTCAAGTTCTAGATCCCTAGTCAACTAGTTTAAAAATAGTCTAAAAAGTAAATTTGAGTGACAAGACTATCTAGGTGCTCAGATTCACAGTAACAGTGAGTTTACTTTGCTAATGATATTCCTCCTCCTCTTTCCCTTTCCCCTCCCCTCCCTTCCTCTTCTTTCTTCTTCTTCTTCCCTCCTTTCTCTTCTCTTCCTTCCTCTTTTTCTCCCATCCCTTCCCTTCTATTTCTTTCCCTTTCCTTTGTTATAGTCTCATGTTTAGTCTCATGAAGCCCAGCATGGCCGTAAACCTGCAGTGTAGCTGAGGGAGACCCTGAACTCCCGCCCCCTCTGCCTTGTCTTCTGGATTACCCGTGTGTGTTGCTGTGCCCAGCTAACTAATTTCTTTTTTCAACAAGAGATAAACTTGAGTAGGTAAAAAACGTGTCTGAGGCCAAGCCTGAAAGCCTGTGTTCTGCCTTCTCAGCAAATACTGGCTCACACACACACGCATGTACATTCACACATACATGTAACAGGCCCCAGACTTTAGCACAGCTGTATCATGATGGTAGTACCATTCAGACTGTAAAACTCAACACTTAGACACCACCACCTGCCAACTAAGACAAAGACCTAATCCATCAAAGTCCATAGAGTTCTGGGAGAGTCTCTAATATACTAACCTTGACTTTTAGCTTCTGTAGTTCCACTTCTGGATAACTGTTCTTGTTAACTGAAGTATGTCAATCCAGCACATGGTTTTTGTGCTTAAAAGCTCACCCCAAGAAAGGCTTAGCACTGCACTGGGAGCCCAAACACCTAGTGTAGTCACCAGCCAGCTAATTCAGATTTTCTACCGGTGTAAGCCTATGTCTGAGCAGTCTTCTCTGGTGAATACCCCACAATAATACACTCACACAATACACACACATGTAACTCCCACCTGCCAGTTCCCGAATAAACACTCCGAGACTTAATATTAATTACAAATCATTTGTCCTATTAGCTCAGGCTTATTAACTAGCTCTTACAATTTAAATTAACCCATTTTTATTATTCTATATTTTACCATGAGGCTTGTGGCTTGCTACCTCAAATCATGCTTCCCCAGTGACTGCTGGCATCTTCCTGACTCTGACTTCTTTTCTCCCTCTCTGCTTGGATTCCCCACATGGCTCTATTCTGCACGGCTATTGGCTAAATCAGATTCTTTATTAACCAATGGTAATAAAACATATTACAGCATACAGAAGGGCATCCCACATCTCTCTCTCTCTCTCTCTCTCTCTCTCTCTCTCTCTCTCTCTCTTTCTCTCTCTCTC
>NW_026072152.1:0-2400 GCF_014885135.2 Alexandromys fortis
GTGTGTGTGTGTGTGTGTGTGTGTGTGAGAGAGAGAGAGAGAGAGAGAGAGAGAGAGAGAGAGAGAGAGAGAGAGAGAGAGAATGTGCACTTCAGTGCAGGTGTCAAGGAGACTAGAGGCATCAAATCCCTTGGAACTGGAGGGACAATAGCCTGTGAACTACCTGGACTGACGTGAGTCCTCGGAAATGAATTCTCAAATCCTCCAGTAGAGCAGCAAGTGCCCCTAACCACTGAACCATCTCTCCAGCCCCTGAGCCTAGCATTTAAATAGTAATAAAGTACTGGGAAGATGTTGATGTCAGTACAGGACAAACATAGGATGATGCCTGGGGCTCCCAGGACAGTAAGCACAGATTCCTGGCTGAGTTTGAGGCCAGTAAGAGATTCTGTTTTAACAACAAAGGTGAAAGGTGTGTACGATCTGAAGAGAAACTCTGACAATCTGTGGGGCCACTGGCACTGGGATCAGGATGTATTGATAGTGCTTGAACTGGCTTTTTGGAGCCCATTCCTTTTAGAGGGATTCTATGTTCAGGCTAAATATAAAGGGGGAAGACCTTATTCCTTTCTCAAAGTGAAAATAGAACAAAAACAAAAAAAAAACCATAAAAATGAAAAAACAAAAGTGAATTGCCCTGAGGAATGACAACTGAGGTCATCTTCTGGGCTATCCACACATACGTACACACATGCAGACATACATCACACATATATTCACTCACACACACGCATGCACACACATACACACGCATCAAAACAAATTAAAATGCTCAGCATGAATTTGGAAGATACATGACTGACAACAATGAAATTTCTGTCTGTATAAGTCTACAAACAAGGAGAGCCATTTAAACCTGATTTGGAAAAATCATTATCAACACCATCTCAATATTCATTTCCAATTGTGTATGCTTGGAGCTGCCTAATAAATTCCTGTAAATCTATAGGATTTATTTTTACATTTTTAACATTCCTTTGTTGAATATCAAACTACTTTTGGTTTCAAGGTACTAGAATAAACACAAATTCCAGAAGAAATGGAAACCTGAGATTGGGAAAGGGACTTTATTGACCTTCCAAGGGCATCTGAAGGACACATTGAATGGGAGAAACAAACAACCAGGACAAAAGAAATTAAAGATACCTGCTAAATGACTAACACGCTTCATGCCAGAGGTTCTGTGTGTGTTTGTGTGTGTGTGTGTGTGTGTTGCTTGTGATACAACCCAAGGCCTTTTGAATGCTAAGCAACTGCTCTACCATGGAGATATAGGTTCTAATGCTTCATAAGTGATCTACCATGGCATTATTCATGTAGCCCTATGTGCTTGTTTTACCTACATAATTCATTCTCTTTCTGCTTCCTATTCCTCCATCACTGGAAAGGATACGAGGTGTCTGGTTCTAGTCCCAGCTTCTCCACTGTAGCACTAAGGCTAAAGAAAAACACAACAGAGGTACCCACTGCTATAAGATACATTTCCTATTTGAGTTCCACTGACTGATTCACAGACTTCATTCTTCTAGTAAAACTTTAAAGTTTTTTAAAGAATTTTAAAATGTTTGCATGTAAAACTCTTCAAGTAATAGAGCTGAAATTTGATCTTAAATTGAATTATGTGTGTATGTATTTGAACTAAATCTTTGTCTTTTATGATACAGCATATTATCCCTGGGAATATCAATTCTCCATCTATTTGTCTTGCCTGCTACATGTCAGATTAGGGGCTGTCATTTTTCCAGAGGTCTGCTTTTCTATTCTAGGTAATCCCTAGGTATCTTTTAATAGTAGTAACTATTATGAAGGATATTTCTGTCATGTTACAATTTCGAGTTGATGTTTTCTGGTATTGGTGAAATATTAATTTTTAGATTAAAATCTGGCAATCTTTATGTTTTTATTTATTATTTATACAACCTTGGTTTAAATGTTGATTTAGTTTACTTTATTTAATCTTCTCAAAGAGCAATATATTTTTGTTCTATTTCCAGTATCTAAGATATCCAGCAGGATGTTAGAAGCAAGAAATAACAAGAATGTTCCCTTGTCTTACTATGCCCTAAAAAGAAGTATCTAACTTTAAAAAATGCCAACATTTTATGTGGATTTTTAGAACACAATTGTTGTAAGTTAGGAACTGTTTCATAAACAGGCTTGCTGTAAGATGTGACTTGTAAATATTTATTTTACTTTTAATTATGTGTCTATGTTGGAGAAGATGGGGACATGTACATGTGTGAGTGCAGTTGCCCAAGGATTCCAGCAGAGGGCTGGGGACCCTTGGAGCAGGATTTACAGATGTAGCGCTACATGAGTGTTGGCAACCAAATTAGAGCCATCTCTCTAGGTCTGGAGGTATTTGTTGCTTTTTGTGTGTTGTTGATTTTCATATATATA
>NW_026072153.1:0-2401 GCF_014885135.2 Alexandromys fortis
TTGAGGAATTACCTCCACTATAGTGGCTTAAGGGCGTGTCTGTTGGGGCTTATTCATGAAGGAGGATTCAGCCTGGTGAGGGCAGTGCCATCCCTCGGTTGTACAAAAGGTAGCTCAGAAAGCCAGTAACAACATTTCTCCATGGTTTCTGCTTTAGTGAGTGCCCTGACTTTCCTTAGTGATGGACTTTGACATGACATGAGAATATAAGGGTTTATTTACACCTATACCTTCCCAAAGTCAGTGTGGTCCATGTTTTGTCACAGCAATAGGAAAGGAAGACAGTATAGACAATTACTACCTTATTAAGAATAACAAGATCCTCTGCTTTTTCCTTACCTTAAATATTTATTTATGAATAGTGAAAATTCTGCCCACTGGGTGTGAGCTGGTGCAATGTAAAACATACACTTTTATAAGGAAAAAGGGGGAGTTAAAATGTTTTCTTGAAGCAAAGGAAGGGGAAATAGAAATGAATGGGATTTTGAAACAATGAATATGGGTTAACAAAAAACCCAGCTACAAATGAAGAGAAACCTAACCAGTAGGAGAGGATGGCTTTTCTCTAAGCACAGGAAGAAGGAAGACAATCATACACACACACACACACACACACACACACACACACACACACACAAGTGTTGGCACTACCACACAAAGTTAAACATGTAAAAGTCAGTGTTTGCAGTCTTTAGGATTATTCTCTCATTACATTGACTTCAACAAGTCTGCCCAAGCTCCAAATATCACTGGTCTATTTGAAGCAGGCAGGGAGGAGTTACACGAAGACTTTTAGTCTGTTTATCTGGTAAGTGCCAGGCCCAGTATGTAGCTGCCAGTGTCTAAATGGCTAAATTAATGACCTAAAGCAACTACTCCAGGAGATAGAGGGCAGGGAAGGAAAGACAGCCACTCTCTTTAATAGAGGAAGAAAGATGAACGGGGATCAAAAATGGGGTTTGAACTGTCCAGCAAGCATGACAGGTAAATGAAATAAATTGATGGACATAAACAAATGCAAAGAAATCCATCTATGTGGAGGAATAGGTGAGAAAAATGAAGAATTCATTCATAGGCTGGAATATGTGCTAGTATAAATGCATAAAAAAGATCGTCATGTATCATAACATCAGATGCCGCAAAGTGGTGAAAAGCAAATATCTGCACTCTCATGCCATTATTGTCAAAACAAGAAAATATTGACCTGTGAGCTCCACCTTCATTTCAGCACTTCCTTAGGCACTGGAAAAACTTCCTCTGATTTAGAACTTGTGCTTTGGAGGTGTGTGCATTGTTAACATAAGCAAAAGAAAAGGGATGAGGATTAAAACTTAGTTACATCATTGAAAATAAATCCAAATGAACATGGATTGAAAACACGGGTGAGATGTGAATCTCAGATGAGGAGGAGGGTCTGCACTTATTGATTGTACGTTTGCCAGGGGGTGGGAGGCCCAGTTCTGTAGGGATTTTACAAGTCTGAAAGACTATTTAGAATTTAGGGATTGTGGACAGTTAGAAGGTTCTAGAACCAGAGCCAAATTCTCAGGAGCTATTTTTAATCCCTTTGGTTTCTGACTCTGAATAAATAGTTATTAAACTAATAGGTAAAACTTAATATTTAAAGCGTATTCTTACCAGATATCTAGCTTCTACTCACCTCAAACTAAGAGTGTCATCAGACAGCCTTGTAAATTCACAGTGGAGTTCATGCCTCTTGGTTGTCACTCAGCTGCCTACCTGCGGTCCACCAATGTATTTGATAAATACATGGTAAATGTCTTTAGGAACAACCAGAATCTGTGGAACTGGGCCATGACTACACATGTTTTGGTTTAGAATAAACTTTATTCTTATTTAGAGAAGCAAAACTTGTAATTTGGGTGTAAGAAGAATGAAAGTGGGGTTCTAGTTGACGAGACAGTTAGGTGGGCAGGTGGTGATGGTCTCATATAGCAATACAGCCGCCTTGGAGATGCTGAGGAACAGCAATTAGAAGTGATAATGTTGTTAAATAAAGGTTTATCAGACAGGGCTTATTTAGGGAGTACCGAAGTTAATTTTTTTTTCCCAAAATACCATTTTTGGTAAAATAATTCTGTATTTATCATATATGCAGTCCATTTTAGTACAGTCATCTTATTATTCCTGTAGTTGACATTTATTTACTTTGGTTTTATTCACCTATTTTTTTCTATGGTTGCACATTTGTAGGGATAAGTCCCGCCCTTTAGAGGGCGTGTTTGCCTCGGGCTAATGTTAGCCTATAAATTTGGTGAGCTTGCTCCTAGAAGCCAAGAGGAGATGAGTTAGCATGCCAGCTGGTTTTTATGTCAGCTTGACACAAGCTAGAGTCATCTGAGAAGAAAGAACCTCAATTGAAAATATACCTCCCTAAGAT
>NW_026072154.1:0-2385 GCF_014885135.2 Alexandromys fortis
TTTTTTTTTTTTTTTGGTTTTTTGGTTTTTTGAGATAGGGTTTCTCTGTAGCTTTGGAGCCTGTCCTGGAACTAGCTCTTGTAGACCAGACTGGCCTCGAACTCACAGAGATCTGCCTGCCTCTGCCTCCTGAGTGCATGAGCCACTGACGCCCTGCTCAGGAGGCTATTTTGAAGAAGAACCTGGTAGCCAATAGAAACTGGAGAGTCCAGAGAGACATAGGAAACACTGAAGCAGAGGTGACTCGCCCATCACAGTCAAAAAAAGTTGAAGAGGCTGATAGGGAATTTCCTTCAGCCAATGGCCCTTGAGAGCCCTGGCTGCTCTTGCAGAGGACCTCTGGCTTTCTTCTCTTGGCCATGAGCATGCAGAGACTCCAACAGATGCTGAGGTGGTAGTTCTACACAGCATTCAGCAGGCAGTCTTCTGTTAATTAAAACGGTGGTTCTCGACCTTCCTAATGCTGCGACCCTTTAATATGTGCAGTTCCTCATGCTGTGGCGACCTCCAAAACCGTAAAATTATTTTCATTGCTACTTAATAACTGTAATTTTGCTCTTGTTATGAATTGTAATGTAAGTATCCAATATGCAGGATGTCTGATATGTGACCCCTGTGAAAGGGTCATTCATTACCTCCCTCCCCGCACCCCAAAAAGAAGTCGTGACCCACAGATTGAGAATCACTGAACTGAGCTATCTAACCTACTTTTCAGTGGGTAATTTCAGGGGATAGTCACATCCATGGTCCGCCCCACCATTCATTCCCCAGAACTTTTCCAAGCCCTGCATCCTGAAACAGCCTCCTGCTCCACAACTACAGCCACCCCCCCCACTCTGTTTCAGTAAGCTGAGCGCTCCAGATGCCAGGTATGAATTCATGCTGCGTCCCTCCAAAAGGAGCTTACTTCATTAGCACAGTGGCCGGGAGGTCTGTCCACTGCAACTTGGGTCAAATGTCCTTCCCTTCAAGAGCGAGTGAGGACAGGGGCATGGCTCAATGGTGGAACACTGGTCTGGCGTGAATGAGGCCCTGGGTTCCCTCAGCACTACAAGAAGCAGGCAGGGACTATGGGATGCGAGTTAGGGATGGGGGCAGGTCCTGGCTTTACTTCTGTTGTTGTCTAAACAGTGACCGAAAGCAACTTAGGACAGAGAAGGGTTTAGCTCACTCTGCTCATAGGTTCTAGTCACAGGCCATGGTTGTGGGAAGTCAGGGCAGGAACCATGAGGAGGATGCGTGCAGGCTCCCTATAGGCCCATGTTCAGCTGGCTTTCTTGTACAGTTCAGTATCGTCCTCTTTTTTCAATCGTTGCTGCCTTTTAATCCATGGCTGTCCGAACCAGCAATTCCAACTCCGCCACTCTCAGCAGCGGTTAGGCCTGTAGCCTGAAGGAATTCTGTTCCCCCAGGCACCAACTCTTTCAAAGCTACCAAGGCATTTAATTAAACTTCTGTCCCTCTAAAGAGCTTGAGAGTCAAGGTTTTAGGTGGAATTCTGCTTGTCAGAGAGGCTGAATAGCTAGTAGCTCACCTCCTCTCCTGTGTCTCTCCAAAAGTGCGCTTGCTCCTCCTGGTCCCTCCTTAAAATCCCTTCTCCACTTGTCTCCTCCTTGCCAATGTCAGCTAGCTGCTGACGCAACCTCCTGGCCACAGGTGAATTTTATTTAATCAAATACATCTTTGCATCATTAAACAAATGTTCCAGAGTATAAACAAAAGTAACCTTAAAATAATATTCTACAACAGTCCAGGACCAACTGTGTAGGGAATGGCACCACTCACAGTGGGTTGGGTTCTCCTACATCAATTTAACAACCAAGACCACGCCCCACAAGCAGGTCGACAGGCCAATCTGATCCAGGCAATTGCTCCTTCGAGACACTCCTCTCAGGTGGCCTTAGGCTGTGTCGCAATGACAATTAAGGCTGCACAGGACAGGTAGCCGAGCTCCATATTCTGATCCGTTCATCCCAGGACGGGCAGATGTTTCTCCACTCTGGGTGTTATGAGTACAGTGGTGCTGAAGGCACAGACACCATTGTGACTTTTTGTTGTTAAGACAAGGCTTCTCTGTGCAGCCCTGGCTGTCCTGGAACTCTCTTTATAGACCAGGCTGGTCTCAAACTCACAGAGGTCCCCATGCCTCTACCTCCTGAGTACTGGGACTAAAGGAGTGCACCATAGTGATTTTTCTATGTCATACAGTCTGGCTAAGTAGACAGAGTGGGGCTGTCAGCCACTCCATACAAGGGCGGGTATGAGAAGCCAGCACCTTATTAGTCCCTTCAAGCCAGTAAGACGCTCAGGTTTTATCACAAGGTCCCCAACTAAAATCCTAAAATCCCTCTCTCTCTCTCTCTCTCTCTCTCTCTCTCTCTCTCT
>NW_026072155.1:0-2325 GCF_014885135.2 Alexandromys fortis
CAGTGAGCCACTGCATAGCAAATTCCCAATACTTTGTTCCAACAGCTGCACATGAGAAGCAGCAGCTCAGGTGCCAGCACTTCTAAAATTATTGTATTAATAAGAAACAGAGCGATTGCTTTTCCAAAGATAGTTTTTGACTTCAAGATATGGAAGTTTCTTGAATATAGGGAATTCGTGTGTGTGTGTGTATGTGTGTGTGTATTCTTTCCTTTTTTGCTCCAAATACTAGTAGGTGAAATTTTAGAAGAAGTATTTGGAAAAATTAAGAATTATACAGCATGGTTCTGTGAGGCAGAACAGCCTGCAGGGAATGTTTTTTAATCTAATAAAATGAATTATCTCTGTTTAAAACTTTTCCTCTGGTACATTCAGTTACTTAATGCCGAGCACCATCGTCTAGGAGTGTTTTGATATGACATCCTCAAAGGCAAATGGCTTCAGGAAGGCTGAGCACTGTGCTCATTAAGGGTGCCAAATGCCTGACTTTTAAGATATCTTTGCTGTCTTGGCCATGCCCATATGGGACTGAGGAGGAATCTTATTGGAGAGTTGGTGACAGTTGTGCTGGCCACTAATGCTGAGGGAGGAGGAGAAGCAGGGTGTCGTGGAACTCTGCTAATGTTCTGTTTGCAGCTTTGGGAATAACCCTTCCTGAGGGGAGAAGGTTGCTTGGTAACAGCTATAGGCTAACATATATATTACTATTAGCAACAACAATACCTTCACAACCCAAGTTACATTTATTATTTAAATTTTTCCAGAGCTTCACAGCTCTACACTTTGCAAATGAAGACCATTTTTTCTGATTTTCTAATCACATTTTTTTAAAAAATCTTATTTATTTATTTATTTATAAGACAGAATCTTGTTATATAGAACAATCGCCCTGCCTCCGCCTCCTGGGTTCTAGGCTTTTTTGTGTGTAACACCACGCCAAGGCTTCTGTCTTAATATAATATTTTGTGTATCGAAAGTAATAACTGATAGTTTGAACAAGTTGCAAAATCCATAAAGGTAAAAGGAGACAATGTTTCACCTTTTCAATAAATAATTTCCATAATAGCTTTGAGAAATATTTTAAACAATTTTAAATCTTTTATTTAATTTTATTTATTTATATTTTATGTACACCTGCAGGCCAAAATAGAGTATCAAATTATAGATGGTTGTGAACGACCATGTAGGTGCTGGAAATTGAACTCAGGACCTCTGAAAGAGCAGCCAGTGCTCTTAACCAATGAGCCATCTCTCCAGCCCAATATTTTCATTTTTAAGTTTATATTTTTAATATTTTCTTGAATGTATGTTTTGCACCACTTGCGTTCCTGGTACCCAGTGAGACTAAAAGAGATTCAGTCCTTGGGCACTGGAGTTACAGATGTTTGTGAACTGTGATGTGAGTGCTGGGAATCCTACCCAGGTGCTCCGAGAGAGCAGCCAGTGCTCTCGACCTCTGAGCCATCTCTCCAGCTCCCAAATGGATGCTTCAAATATAGATAGTCTACTATTTATGATGATAAAAATATTTGCTTAATAGCATGAAAGAAAGATAATGTATAATGTCATAACCACTTTGGAGATTTTGGTCTGTTTGCTGTGTGTGTTTGCATGTATGTTGTTTCTATTCATGTGAGTATGGATTTGTATATGTGTATATTTCTATGTGTGTATATTTATTTCATATTATGAAATTTGAATTCAGATTAGTATCAGGACAGACCTTCGGGGGGATAAAGAATACACATTAGACTTGGATGTGATCTTAAACAAATTCTTTTAAAGTAACTTTTCCTTGGGCTCTTAGACTTGGACATGTATCCCATTGTCTACACACTGGCTGATCTGATTTCTTCGCTTTTGCCTTTATTTTGAAGGGGACTCTATCACTCATGACTGCAAAAAGGGATGGACACACATTTCCTCAAGCCAGACATGGTACTTCCATTTTTCCTAGCACTGCAGAACACATGCATTGTGCATGTGAGTGTGTGGGTTTTCACATCAGTTTCGTTCCACAGTTAATTTTCCTCCAGATCTTGAATATTATAAGCACTTTTCTGGTTCTGGAACAGAGATCCCTCTTAGTATTTTCAGAGGCGAGTTAGTATTTTATCATGGCTCTTTTTTTATTTTTTATTTTATTTTACTTTTTTATTTATTTATTAAAGATTTCTGTCTCTTCCCCACCACCGCCTCCCCTTTCCCTTCCCCTCCCCGAACCAAGTCCCCCTCCCTCGTCAGCCCAAAGAGCAATCAGGGTTTCCTGCCCTGTGGGAAGTCCAAGGACCACCCACCTCCATCCAGGTCTAGTAAGGTGAGCAT
>NW_026072156.1:0-2385 GCF_014885135.2 Alexandromys fortis
CTGCTCCCCCTACCTTCTCCCACCCCACCCCATCCACTCCTCAGAGAGGATAAAGCTTCTCATGGGGAGTCAACAAAGTCTGGCACATCTCTTTGAGGGAGGACCAAGGTCCTCCCCCTGTAGCTAGGCTGAGCAAGGTATCCCTCCACAGAGAATGGGCTTCAAAGAGTCAATTCTAGCACTAGGAATAAATCGTGGTCCCACTGTCAGTGACCCCACAGACTGCCCAAGTCACACAAATGTCACCCATATTCAGAGCACCTTGTTTGGTCCTATGTATGTCCCCTCCCCCCACCCCACTGTCAATCCAGAGTCGGTGAGCTCCCACTGGCTCTGCTCAGCTGTTTCTGTGGGTACCCCCATCATGGTCTTGACCCTTTGCTCGTATTCTACTCCTCCATCTCTTCAACTGGACTCCAGGAGCTCAGTATAATGATCTGTTCTGTCCCTTTAAGAGACAAGCCATGCCCACTCCCTCCCCCAGTCTGCTGAGGCAGGCAGATCTTCCTTCCTGCTTGCAGCCCCAGTCTCTTCCCTTTTCCAAAGATGCAGCTTTTGTCTCTCCCCCTCTCATCTCTCCTCTCTCTCTCTCTCTCTCTCTCTCTCTCTCTCTCTCTCTCTTCTTTTCTCTTCTCTTCTCCTTCTCCCTCTTCCCTTCCATACTTCCATAACCCACTAAATAAATACCCAACCTCACTCACTCTGCATGGCATGCCTATCTGTCTGTCTCTTGCCTGCCACTGCCCATGGCTTGCTGCTCTACTGGGGCGTGGTCTCGTGTGCCGTCCCTGCCCAGGCCGGGACCCGCTGCCTGCTGCCACTCAGGGACCTGCAGTGTTTCTGCTGCTGCAGCCACTTGGGGATCCACTGCATTTTTAATTAATCCATTACACTCAGTCCTGGGCTTTGCTGTGAATCATGCATCTGCTTCCAGCAGTTGCTTCATGAAGGTTCTGTGATGACAGTTATATACCAATTTCATTATTCATTCCTACTTTACTCCTTTTTTATTTAAGTAACACACTTATTTCTCTCTCCCTGTGTGTGTGTGTGTGTGTGTGCTGTTGCACATGTCATAGTAAGCACAGTCGGCAGAGTACAACTTTCCGTAGTCCATCTCGCCTTCCTCCATATACATCCCAGGGATTGAATTCAGATCTCCAGGCCTGGCTCCAGGAGTCCTCATGCACTGAGCTGTCTTGCAGGCCAGAGATATCAATTTTTCTTATAGAAAGCCAAGTCATTTATAAGGATGCTCCCCTCAGCGGGATGTGAAGCTAAGTTCATCCCTATCTTGAATGTGGGCTATGATTAGTAAGTTGCTTCCTAACAGCAGCGTATAAAAATGGAAATAGGGAAGGGAGGGTGACTTTACAATGGCTGAAATGACAATGTTAATGCCACAGATACCTGCTGAGCCACCTCACTGGCTCAGCATCTTTTCACAGTTCTGGGTAATCTTTGCACCGTTCTCTTGCCGTCACATCCTTCTCTGAAGCATGCGGGTTTACATTCCGTCTGTGGCTGAGGACATACAGAGAGCTGGCAGCCTGTTTTCTATCTATTATTATGAATTCAATGTGTTCACAAAGGTGCATATCAGAACCTAGGACACATCAGAACAGCCACCTCTCTGGTCCTACTGCTGCAAAATAGATAATAATGATTTCTTTCTTTGATAATTATTGGCCAAGGGTAAGGATAATCATAGGGACAGCAGGGATCAGAGGGTTTTAAAGTCTCTCTGCTGACATGCAGAACCTTTGACTTATAGCTACGGTCATTGAGAAAATGACTCTGTCCTTCTCCCTAGATGTCCCTGTGTATTTTCCTGACCTGATTTTAATGGCACAGCTAGATGGTCCAAGACCCCAGGCCATAACCATTACATTATCTCTGTCCTTGGTTCATACAAAATGCTGACTGGGTGAGGATAGAAATGAGCCCCACTTCCTCCTTGTGAGCAGCTTTCTTATATATAGCCTTGATTTGTGGACAAAAAGAAAGTCCATTTGAGGAGGTGGGGGGAAATGGCTCAGTAGGTAAAGGTATTTGCCACCAAGCCTGGGGACCCAAGTTTGATCCTTAGATCCACATGGTAGACATTCAACTTTTGAAAGTTGTTCTCTAACCTCCACACATGCATACACATACATGTATAAGCATGCAAACAGAAATGAATGTTAATTTTTTTTATAAGTGAGAAAAAAGTCGAGCCAGCTGGTGGTGGTGCACATTTTTAATGCCAGCACTCAGGAGGCAGAGGCAGACAGATCTCTATGAGTTAGAGGTTTACAAGAACTAGTTCCAGGACAGGCTCCAAAGTTACAGAGAAACCCTGTCTCAAAAAAACAGAAAAAAAAAAACACTACACAGAGAAACCCT
>NW_026072157.1:0-2380 GCF_014885135.2 Alexandromys fortis
TGTACCAGGGATAAAATCCCTATAAGGAACCCCTGAACGATAATGTGAAGCCAAAGATACAATGGAGACTCCAGACAGTTGGAAATTACAGGAATGTGGAATGAGGCCAAAAAGCTGCAGGAAGCAAGCAACACACACACACACACACACACACACACACACACACACACAGAGCCAGAGAATGCACAGGTAAAAATAATCACAACCCAAAAAATATAAATAGATAAATAAATATTGTAGTGGTTTGAATGAGAATGACTCTCATTGGCTCATATATTTGAATATTTGGTCCCCAGATGGTGGAACTGTTTGAGAAGGATTAAAAGGTGTGGCCTTGTTGGAGAATGTGTGTCACTGTAGGGGATGGGCTTTGAGTTTAAAACGCTCTCTGCCTCGTGGTTATCATCTCAGGATGTGAGCTCTCAAGTACTGCTCCATTGCAATGCCTGCCTGCCTGCTGCCATGCTTCCTGCCACAATGGTCCTGGACTCTGTCCCCCTGAAACTGTAAGCTCCCATAAATTCTTCCTTATATAAGTGACTTTGATGATGGTGTTTTGTCACAGCAATAGAAAAGCAACTAAGACAGATATGAATTCAGACAGAAAAAAGTAGAAACTTAGTTATTTGTGAGACAATATAAGAGTATAAAATATTGAATTGGATTTCAGGAAGTGGGCAGAAAATATTTAAAGAAATTATAATCCAAATTATTTTGTGTTAGATGATACTGATAAAACTACATAAACAAGAAATTTAGCAAGCATAAAGCAAAACATTAAAGAATATTACTTTTAAGGAACATTATAATCACATTTTTGAAAAGCCAGGTTAAAGGAAAATCTTATAAATGTCTACGTTATGCTATCAGGTGAGGTGAGGAAACAAACCTAGGAGTGACCTGTCACTTCTCGTGAGAAGAAGGACAGGCCAGAAACATAGGGAGCAACATTTCTAAACTATGGAAAGGAGAATCAAGTTTCTCAGTGCAGAAGTTCTTTTTTTTTTTTTTTGGAACCAGAAATTTTATTTAATCCACCTTCCTTTATTAGCATTCTAAACACTATAATCCAAATTAATCTCTTTGTGACCCAGGCTTGTGATAGGCACCATCAGTAACCAAACAGTGACAGACCTTAGCGTATTTGCTTTTTCCAGCCCCTTTTAACCTCTAGCTGTCACCTGTCCCTTCTGGTTAATTATCTCTTAATTCTAACCCCTGTGAAATGGGGACCAAAAGTACCAACCTCAGTATTCTGAGATTTAAAGAGACGGCCCAATGGTAAATAAGTCAAGCTCTGAGGAACCTTCCAGCTCCAGTGGTTCCCAATCTCTGGTAGAGCTCCTTCTCCGGTCCTGGGCTGAGAAACCAACCACACAGCTCTAAAGACCAAGTGAGACCCTGGATGGTAAAGTGCGTGGGCTCGTGACCACCACTAGCCACATCCACCCTCAGGGCTTCCAAGGCTCATGTCCCCTGCAGATGGCTCCTGACTGGAGACTCTCAGTTCCCCTTACCACACCTGGAACCATATGAAGGACACAAAAGAGGCCAAAGACAGAGTAACCAGCCCCAGTGGACAAACATTGATGAAGCAACTGCGAAGTTGGTGACATGTGTTCTTGGGAAAGAGATAGGGCCTGGAACAAGGATGGCAGCTGGAAGGTGAAGGGCAGTCCTGGCTCTCAGTAACAGTAGTGATCAGGCTTGAAGGGGCCATCAGTGGGCATGCCCAGATACTGGGCCTGCTTCTCAGTCAGCTTGGTCAGCTTCACATTCAGCTTGCCCAAGTGGGCTTCGGCCACTGCCTCATCCAGCTTCTTAGGCAAGAAGTGAACCCCAATGGGGTATTTATCTGGGTGGGTCCACAGCTCAATCTGTGCCATCACCTGGTTTGTGAAGGAGCTGCTCATCACGAAGCTGGGATGGCCCATGGCACACCCCAGGTTGATCAGTCGGCCTTCAGCCAGCAGGATGATTCGGCGCCCATTCTTCAGCCAATAGTGGTCCACCTGGGGCTTGATGTTCACCTTCTCCACAGCATTCTCATTGAGCCACTTCACATCGATCTCCACATCAAAGTGTCCAATGTTAGACACAATGGCATCATCCTTCATCTGCTCAAAGTGCCGGCCAAGGATGATGTCAACACAGCCTGTGGTGGTGACAAAGATGTTGCCCTCCTTACAGGCCTCGTCCATGGTGGTCACCTCATAGCCCTCCATGGCAGCTTGCAGTGCATTGATGGGGTCAATCTCGGTGATGATGACTCGGGCCCCAAAACCCCTCAGGGCCTGGGCACAGCCCTTGCCCACGTCACCATAGCCTGCTACCACTGCCACCTTGCCCGCAATCATCACATCTGTGGCCCGTTTGATGC
>NW_026072158.1:0-2380 GCF_014885135.2 Alexandromys fortis
TTTTTTTTTTTTTTTTTTTTTGAGACAGGGTTTCTTTGTAACTTTGGACTCTGTCCTGGAACTAGCTCCTGTAGACCAGGTTGGCCTTGAACTCACAGAGACCTGCCTGCCTCTGCCTCTCAGGCGCTGGGATTGGGGCTGGAGAGATGGCTCAGCTGTTGAGGGCTAGGTTCACACCAAAAATATTAAATGCTCTTTTTAAGGACAGCAGCGGCTACAGTCAACATTCTACCCAGTACCCTTGAATTCAGCTATAATCCAGAAGTAAGAAAATGCATCTCCTCTGGAAACTGCCTTATAATGTCCTTTATTACGAAGGCTATGAAGGCTATGAAGCTTAAAGCGTTCACCCCAGAAGCCTCAGATTGAATGAAGCACATAATGGATGGGTCAGCCTGCCGTTGTTCCTCAGTCCAGGTGGTCGCTTGCCACTGTCTTGTTCTGCCTTTTTTGTTTCTAGTCTTTATTTAAAAATGATACTTTAGAAAACTTGATGAGAAAGCAAATTTCCTTAAAGCAACTATTTTGGCTTTCTGGTCTCCTCTTTTTGTCTGTATGTTCCCATGTTTTCTGTGCGGTGTTTATTTTGTTTTTCTGCATTTCTGATCAGGGTTATAACCTTTACATATTTTAAATCCAACTGTGTGGTTGGCACCAGTGTTAATGTGGGTAATCTCTGCTCCTTTGTGAGTGTAGAATTTAATTTCTAAACTTTGGCATTTTTAAAGCATCCCAACATCCTATTAGGGCCGTGTGCATCATCTCCAAATCTTAATAAAATTCCTACTGACTTCTCAAGGCTTAGCTTGTTCACTGTGTGTCTGGTAATTAAATGTTCTTTTGTGTTTTAAGTATCCCGAAAAGTGGGCCTATGAGGTTCAGGTGTTTTTCCTGGCCGGTTTTGTATCCACGTGATTTGATCTGCATCATGCAGTCTCTCTCTGAACCAAGTCCACCATTGCCTGAGAGGAAGACACACACTAAAGAGTCTGTCTCAAGCAGTGGTCACCAACCTCACCCTCATCCTTTCTGTTCTTGACTTCCCTTGAGGGTGGGGACAAAGGGAGCCAGAGTCATAGAAATGCAGTAATTACCAACTTGCAACTTACTCAACTGGGAAGGCTCTTAGGTTCAGTGACCTTGACAATGTCAACTTTCAGATTCCGGTTGGTTGGGGTCAGACACCAAGGCTCAGCGGCTGACTGCTTTCCACCAGCTTCTTTTGTGTGCCTTTATAAGGGCACACAAAAGATGTTTTCCCAATGGGACTCCCTCTTTATGAGGCCTGACCCTCACAGAAGCAAGCTAATCTCAGGTGACTGAGGTTAGAGCATTAAGATGACTTGCCTCAAAGGGTGAAATCATTTGTTCAATGGTACCTCAGAAGAGTTCATTTACCTTCAAAAGGTAAGCTCTTTTCATTAAATCCCCCCTCTGCTTCCCCTCAGACCAGACTTGTTTGCAAAGGGAAGCATTCCATTTAGCTGGAAAGCGGGCAGTGGGGCTGTTAGCAGCCACAGTTGCTTTTCCCAGTTTTTCAAAAATTAGCAGTGTAGTAAATGGGCTTCATCAAACTTTTCACTCCCCTAACACCCTCCCCCCACTCCTCCCAAGACCCCTCAGGCTCCTTAGCTTTTCAGGATGCAAGAGCTGTAGGATTTAGCATCTAGCTGTTAAGAGGAGAGTTTTGCTAACATGGTTTATTTTGGCAAGGTGTGTAGCCTTGCAGGTGAGCCTGGGAAACAAACGGGGGACTTCACCAGCGCCCTCTTCCTTTCTACCCACTTGTGATTTGATTTAATAACCCAATAGACCAGGAGGGAGCTTTTCACTGCTTGGTGCCACTTCGTATGGGAAGGGGTGAGGTTTATCTTGATGGTCTGCTAGCCATTTGGCTATCCTGCTTATTCTAGTAGAACACTCCTCCACCGCTCCAGTCCTGGTCTCTGGGGTCCTACGCTCACCGTAGGCTAGTGCTCATTTGCTTGGCGCTTAGCAAGTCTCCAGAAATAGCTCATAACTATATCATTAAATGTGTCCCACCTTAGAGACCCCAAAGCTTGATTAAATGGTGCTCTTCAACCATCTAGAAGACTGAACACTCCTGGAGTCTAGTAGGTGTGGGGTTTTACTGGTAGACCTTTGAATGTCTGTTCTTTCCAACCTGGGAGCTTAGTCATGGAAATCGGAAGGAAAATCCAAACCTTTAATAAGTTCTGTAGACAAGAAGGAGCAACCAGGGCTGGAGAGATGGCTCAGTGGTTAAGAGCATTGCCTGCTCTTCCAAAGGTCCTGAGTTCAATTCCCAGCAACCACATGGTGGCTCACAACCATCTGTAATGAGGTCTGGCGCCCTCTTCTGGCCTGCAGGCATATACAC
>NW_026072159.1:0-2347 GCF_014885135.2 Alexandromys fortis
ACACGCAGGAAGCTTGTCTCTAAAAGTCAGATTGAACAGAAGAAGCCCTGGGCCCTCCCTCAAGGAGCTTCTTCAGCGGTCAGTCAAGTCCTTGGCCTCCCCAGACCTCAGTGTCCTCTCAAAGCCCCTAGCAGGACACTTGAAGGTCTTCCCTGGGCTGCAAGGCCCTCCTCACAGACTTCACTCCGAACCCTCTCATCTCCCTCCTCATCACGCTCTGCAGCCTGGCTATTGTTTGAACTAGCCAAGTGTATCCCCATCTCGGGTCCCTAGCCTATACTGTTCCCATCCCCAGGAATGTTTTAGGCAAGAATCAGGTATCTTGAGTCCCCTTTGCTTATGACCTGTGGGTCCCAAACTGCTGTCTGTGAATCACTCCACAGCGCTCCTTCCTTGTGTCATTTCCCCCTTAAAACTCTGGCCAGCTATGTATGTCCTTCTTCATACTGGGGTTTGTGTCCCTGGGCGTCTACCCTATTTATCTCTGTCAGATCTCTCAAGGCCTAGTTCAGTACTGGCATTCTGTTGTTGCTTAGTCATCATTTCCTGGTTGGCTGGTGGACTGGATACATTTTTTGAGCTTCTGATATATTCTAGGTTTCTTCTGAGACCTGGAGGTGAACCACGTTTGTCCCTTCTGGAAGATCTCACAGCCACTGGGCTCAAGGCTGAGACGCAGGAGAGCGCAGAAGGGCCAGTGAGGCAGAGGAGAGCCTGACCAAGCCTAGGGAGGAGACCAGCCCAAAGAAGGGGGCTTCTCAATCTATCCAAGCTGCAAAACCCTTCCCGCAAGGGACGGGGGCTGGAGGAGACAGGAGCACCTACCCCGATGAGTCCTCGGAAGCGCATCTCCCCAGAGCTGAGCAGCCCCCGCTTGCTCTGTGGTTTCTGCTGCATTTGGGTTAAGAAGTCTTTGAAGTTGTAAGAGCCAGGTCCCAGCTTGTGCACCTGCCCCAACAGAAGAGACCGCACGATGAAAAAAGGAACCAAGGAAGGTCCAGCCAGGAAGGAGCCCCAGGGATGGTGGAGCTCTCCAAGAGGAAACTGTGTCCACCGGGACTCTGAAGGAATAGCCATATGGACAGGAAGCCTGGTTCCTGGAGGTGGGGAGGGCCATGCTCTAAGCCTCACCTGTTGCTGTCTTTCCTTCATGATACTTTGGTACTGGAAGTGGGGTAGCTGGGTTAGTCGAGTGGCTTCCTGGGCCCGAGCCCAGCCTGAGCCCAACTTCTGTTCCAGAAACTTCTTGCTGAAGCAGGTATCCTTGGAGTTATAGGTCCCAGGTCCTATATGGGACTAAATTAGAGCAGGCTCAGCGCTGACTGGATCAGTCTTAACCATCTAGCCCCTCCCAGCCCCCAGCAAGTCCTCCCCCAAGTCACCTTTGACCTGGAAATGGAACCACACAGCCCGCCCCCCCCCCCCAGCCTAATACCCAGGGCTCTGCACTCAAGTCAGTCCTGATGGCCCTGTCACTGGCCACTTCTGGGACATAGAGTACAGAGCCAGGCTGGTGCTGAGGCTGCAGAAGGAAGCCTGAGGCCCCTGACACCTCTTTTCCCGCCCCAGTCTTGGGTTGGAGCATTCACAGGTGGGTGGAGGAGGATACAGACCCCACGCGAGGAGGCAGGCTCACCTGTTCCACAGAATGATGCCTGGAGTACGGGGCCTCTGTGAAGGTGCTTAACTTCTTCTGGTTGGGATAAACAGCAGACACATCAAACCTAGGGAGTTATACAGCCAAGTGAGAGCTCCGCGTCTGGTGTCCCTGCCTGGCTGGAGCAGCCCTGGGGACAAGGGAGTTGGTTTCCCAGGAGACATGACTTTGGATCTGCTCCACTGAGCATCCCAGAGATTCCTACCGCTGGCCATCACCATCACAGCCTCTGCTCTGCTTCTCCTCACAGCTTCATTTCTCTCTAAAGTCCTGTTATCCTCCCCGCCTCCAGATGGATAGTTACACTGCATAATGTATACTTTGTATCATTTTAATATACTTCTAATAATATATATATAGGATGATTATCCATACCAGCTCGCGACCTCAGATCCTAGAACCATGTGTGGCACATAGGCTATTTATGTGCAACTGTATCAAATATAATATAAAGAAATATGATAGCGGGGCTGGAGAGATGGCTCGGTGGTTAAGAGCACTGACTGCTCTTCCAGAGGACCGGGGTTCAATTCCCAGCACCCACATGGCAGCTCACAACTGTCTGAAGATCCAGTTGCAGGGGATCTGACACCTTCACACCAATGCACATAAAATAAAGTTAAATAAACCATAAAAATTTTTTTTTTAAAAAAGAAATATAATAGCTGGGCACAGTGGTACATACCTTTA
>NW_026072160.1:0-2378 GCF_014885135.2 Alexandromys fortis
TTCTTCAGAGGGTTTGTTAATTACCTAAAAGTCAGAAACATGTCTGAAAGCATGGCAGCTGCGCATAGAACAAGGTACTTCTTCTTACTATAGAGGTAAGAAATGTTAATATGATGTTGGTTTATTCACATTATAGGGTCATATTTTCCAGATACATGCTAAATATTTAATATGCACTCATAATTTTACTTAATATATTTAGTATGCTTTATGCTGGTTGCTATGCACTTAATAGTTTATTGAAATTTAATAAGTTGCATGACCCTCTTAGATAACTTAGATAAAAATTTTTTGAATTGAATTTATTAATTTAAATTTTAAAATACAAAATCATAAATGAAAACTATTTCATATTTTCTATATTTTGTGGTGTCATGATCAAGCCTAGTACTTCACACGTGGATCAAGCAAGCATGTTAGCCCTTGCCCTTGGTCTTTTGAGACAGGCTCTTGCTATGTAGTCCTGGCTTGCTTTAAACTTGGGTTGTTCCAAAGTGCTACAGTTATAGGTGTGCACCTCTATGCCCAGAGAAACTTAAATCCTCCTTTCTCAACTTCCTTTAATGCTTTGTCACCGGTGCATTTGAAGTAACTAGCAGCATAACACTTGAAGGCTTTGAAAAGAATGATTTTTATAATAACATACTTACGAAGAAAGGATGGCTATTCTGCAAATGTAGTGCAAGGTTCATGCAGATGTCTGTAGAAGACAAACAAGCAAAAAACCCAGAATGACCCCAGATTTGTGATTGAAAAGCACTTTGTCACAAAGAAAGAAAAAAAATGAGCAGAGAGAACTTGATAGTTACTCAGAGTTTCCGGAAGTTGTGTGTGAAGTCAGCATTTATTAAAGAGCCAAGGGGTTTCTTCAGATAAAGAGAGCTTATATGTTTACTCAGCTCTCTGTATCTATGGGCTCTGTATCCATGCGCTTAACCAACCAGGGGTTGAAGACAGTTGAAAAGAACTGCATCCATAGTAAACATGCACATTTTCCTCCCGTCGCTGTCCCAGCAGTCCAGTGTATTAAATACTGCACATGAGTGGAGGTGGCACACACAGGAGAGGATGCACACGTGTTTGTCTACATGACATTCCATTTTATTTGTTGATCTTGAGCATCGGAGGAGGTTGAAGTTGGAGGGAGGTCCTGAAACCAACACATTGTAGCTACTGAGGGAGGATTTTACTCCTTGCAAGGAAACTGTGTAGTTTATGATTTGATTGTTTACATTTATAGTTTTTGTTACTTATTATAAGTGCCCCACCCTTCCATGAAGATAGGCAGCTAAGGAATGCTGAGATTGAGAGAAGTAGTCTCCTCGGGGATGAACCCTAGTTGGTTATCCAGAGCCAAGTGGTCAGCCTTGAAATTGTACATACAAGTAACACTAAATGGATTGAGCAGGTTATATTTATATCTTAACAGTAACAGAGAAAAAGAGGCCTGATTTCAAGAGGGACTTAGGTGAAAGGAATTGGAGAAAGGAAAAGAAAGGAGGAAATGATTCAATTATATTTTAATTAAAAAGATAAAAATTATACCGTTAGGGCTGGAGAGATGGCTCAGAGGTTAAGAGAACTGGCTTCACTTCCAAAGGTCCTGAGTTCAATTCCCAGCAACCACATGGTGGCTCACAACCATCTGTAATGAAATATGCTGCCCTCTTCTGGCCTGCAGGGACACATGCAGGCAGACCACTGTATACTTAATAAATAAATAAATCTTTAAAAAAATTATACCGTTATTTTTGCTGAAGACTATACATGTAAATATAATGTGTATATAAAGTTTTTTTTGGATTATATTAAAATATTAGTCTAAGTGTTCCTCAAGATCCCCTATTCCCGTAAGATACTAAATTTTCTTTTTAATCGTTAAAATGTCTCTGTGAATAGTGGCACCAAGGATTTGGTAGTATTAACAGTATTAAAAGGCAAAAAATATTGCTAACTTGAGCACTGTTCTCTGAGTAATGTGATTATTTTGTGGTTTTTAAAGAGTCAGCTATAATGTAAATATTGTAGACTCCCTGAAGGTCTTTTATAGAGGCTTTGTCTTTTAGAAAAATATTAAAACACATGGTTATCTTTATCCAAAGACTGTTATATACTTAAATGAAATGCAGCTATAAAATGTATTTTTACTGTATTACGATTACAAGTATAGCATAATACATTTTAAGAGTGCCTTTTTCTTTGTCTCCAGACTGCATCAAGCCAACATTCCTTCCTTGTACCAATGTGAAATGTCCACGTCATCTGTAGACAGCTTTGCTAGGGTAGAAGACTACTGAGAGCGGGAGGAAACTGAGAGGTGGAGCTTTGACGTTAGATGACAGGGTGGTTTATGCTTAAAAGCCATTTCTGCTCATTCT
>NW_026072161.1:0-2377 GCF_014885135.2 Alexandromys fortis
ACCACCATTTCATACACCTGGCAAACAGAGCAAACTAGAATTTTTGTAAATTGAAATACCCTATTTTATTTTAACTATATCAATATATTTAGTTAGGAGATCTATTTGAATTTCATATTTGAATATATTTTAATGTATTGCTTATGTCTGCTTTATTATTATTATTTTATTTTATTTTAATACTTAAAAATATACCAATCCAAATTCCAACTTGCTCCCCTCCTCCCACTCCCCTCCCATTCCCTCCACACACCCTTCCCTCTTCCCCTCCAATCTTAATAGAGGACAAGGCACCCTGCCCTGTGGAAAGTCCAAGGGCCTCCCCACTACATACAGATTGAACAAGGTACACATACAAAGAGAATATGATCCCAAAATGCCAGTATATGCAGTAGAGACAAATCCCAGTGACATTATCATTGGCCCCTCAGTCTGCCCCAACTGTCAACCACATTCAGAGGGCTTAGTTTGATCCCATGCTTGTTCATTCTCAGTCCAGTTGGAGTTGGTGAGCTTCCATTAGCTCAGGCACATTGTCTCAGTTGGTGAACCCCTCATGGTCTTGACTTCCTTGCCCATACTCTCCCTCCTTCAACTCTTCAACTGGACCTTGGGAGCACAGTCCAGTGCTCCCATGTGGGTCTGCCTCTGTTTCCATCTGTTGTTCGATGAAGGTTGTAAGGTGATATTTAAGATAATCATCAGTCTGACTGCAGGTCAAGGCTAGTTCAGGCACCCCCTTCTCTATTGCTTAGGGTCTTAGCTGGGTTCATTCTTGTGGATTCCTGGAAATTTTTCTAGAGCCAGATTTGTTGCTAATCCCCAAATGGTTCTCTCATCAAGATATCTCTTTCCTTGCTCTCATATCTTTCCTTCCTCCATCTCAAATATCCCTTTCCCTCAATCTCTACCCAATCCTCCCCTTCTCCCCTCGTCTTCTCCTACCCCCTTCCTTCAACAACGTGCCCCCAATGCTCCCAAATTTGTCAGGCAATCTTGTCTTCTTCCAATTTCCAGGTGGGCCTATATATGTTTTTCTTTGAGTTCACCAGATTACTTGGCTTCTGTTGTATCTTAAACGATATGCTTAATGTCATTTGTTTATGGATAGTATCCACTAATGAATGATAATATTCCATACTCATATTTTGGGGTCTGGGTTACCTCTCTCATGACAGTGTTTTCTAATTCCATCCATTTGCATGCAAACTACATGTTTTCAATTTTTTCTTTTTTTTAACCTCTGAGTAGTTCTGTAATATGTAGATTGCTACACTTTCTTTATCCATTCTTTCATTGAAGGACATCTAGGATTTTTCTTGGTTCTGGATATTACAAATAATGGTGCTATGAACATAGTTGAATGAATGCTTTTTTAGTATGACTGAGCATCCTTTGGGTATATTCACAAGAGTAATATTGATGGATCCTGAGGTACATTGACTCCAAAATTTTCTGAGAAACCACCTCACTGATTTCCAAAGTGGTTGCACAAGTTTGTATGCCCACCAGCAACGTATGAGTGTTCCCCTTACTCCACATCCTCTCCAGTGTATGCTATCATTAGTATTTTTGATTTTAACCATTCTGACAGGTTTAAGATGATGGTATCTCAAAGTTGTTTTGATTTGCATTTCCCTGATATCTAAGGAAGTTGAATATGTCCTTAATTATCTTTTGACCATATCATTGAGAATTCTCTGTTTAGTTCAGTAACCCGTTTTTTTAATTGGGCTATTTAGAATTTTAATGTCTAATTTTTGAGTTATTTGTAAATTTTGGAGATCAGTCCTTTGTCTGATGTGAGGTTGGTGAAGATCTTCCATTCAGTAGGTTGCCTTTTTGTCTTATTGACTGTGTCCTTTGTTTTACAGAAGCTTCTCAGTTTCAGGAGGTCCCATTTATTCATTGTTGCTCTTATTATCTGTGCTACTGGAGTTATACTTAGGAAGAGGTCTTCTCTGCCCATGCATTGAATGCTACTTCCCACTTTCACCTCTATCAAGTTCACTGTGGTCAGATTTATAATCTATTTAATCCATTTCAACTTGAGTTTTGTGCATGATGATAGATATGGATCATAAATTGAAAAAGCTTTCTCATTTTCTGGAGATACCAATCTGCAGAATGCCATGTTTCATGTACACCCTGGCCCTGCTGATGATCAAGTCAGGAGGTTGTTGGATGTGTTAGTATTTGTTTAACCTAAGTTTCATGTCAGTTTTACAGCAAGACATTAAAATATACCCATTAAAGCATACTCATGCTAAATCAAGAGACAATACAAAGGAAGAAAGTGACATTATACAAAAGATTTTCTAGGCAAACATTAAATTTTTCCCATAGAGGCTAGCTAACTACTAAGGGATTATTGGCA
>NW_026072162.1:0-2377 GCF_014885135.2 Alexandromys fortis
GAGAGAGAGAGAGAGAGAGAGAGAGAGAGAGAGAGAGAGAGAGAGAGAGAGAGAGAATATCTCTTATTATCTTTTAACTGACTGGAATGCGCACGAGTGCAGAAGCCAGAAGAGGGCGCCCAGTTCTTTGTAGCTGCTGATTGTGGGCGCTGGGAACTAAACTCAGACCACAGTTGGAGGAGCAAACATTCATCTCTCCACCTTGGGACTTAGTTTCCTTTTATTTATTTTTATTTTATGTACATTGGTGTTTTGCCTGCACGTCTGTGTGAGGGTGTCGGATCCCCTGGGACTGGAGTTACACAGTCGAAAGCTGCCTTTTGGATACTGGAAATTGAATCCAGGTCTTCTGGAAGAGCAGCCAATGCTCTTAACTCTGAACCGTCTCTTCGGCCCCAGGACTTAGTTCCTAAAGTGCCAAATGAGACTGCAATGACCAAATTTCTTCTTTTTTTTTTTTAATGACCAAATTTCTTAATCCAGAAATATAGGTTGCTTTTCTTGGTAGACAGGCAAATTTCTATTATGTATGCAATATTGGGATTTAAAATTTGCTAGTGTACTTTTTACAATTGAGCCAGCTGTTTAAATCGGTTTTGAGGGTGAAGATAAACTGATAAACTGCAAACGTGTATTAGCCCTCCAAGAGAAACCTCCTAGTCACGGAGATGCTGCTGAGTCAGAAGGGAATTACAGATTCCAGGCCAGTCAGGGCTACGTATTTAGACCCCGCCTTCCAGGCGTTGTTTTAATCCCCCTCAGGGTAGTGCCCGTAATCCCTCGGGAGAGGAGGAGTTCAAGGTTAGTGTGAGCTATTTAAAACCAGCTCAAAAACAAAAACTGCTGCTGGGTGTGGTGGCGCACACCTGTAATCCCAGTTCGAGGGAGGCTGAAATAGGGCAGGAGTTTAAGGCCAGCGGGGGACTACAAGAGACCCTGACCTACGTGTCCCGTCACTCCCCACACACAAGGAGAGGGGAGTAGAGAAGAAGATACTAGTAACTTTCTCAAAACTACTGAAGTAGGAGCTCTTGTGTGCATCCAGGTACAGCTCTATCGGGCTCACTAATTCGTTCCTAATGACAGAAGTGGCCTTTCCAACAGCCTTTCAGGCTGACCCTTAGGGTCCTCGTAGCCCCAGGTCCTGGCTCAGCGAGGTTCTGCTCTGTAGGAGCCTGGCTGTGCCTCACCGCCCTCTAGGCTCACTGAACAGCTTTCACCGGGCATTTCTCATCTCGGGAGCTTTGCTCATTGCTTCCCGGCCTGTCTGCTCCAGTATTTCTTCAGACTTCTCAGGTAGCTCAGCTCGGGTGTCAGCCGTCTCTGAAGCCGGTCCTCTCCCTGCCCCCAACCAGGTACTTTCTGTCCTCTCCCAGTTACTTCCTTCAAAGCCTGTTGCACAGTCTGAAGTCTTCTTGTTTACTTAAAATGGCTGGTTCCCCTTCTCCCTCCAAGCTGGGTGGGCCCTTTCTGTTTCCTAGGGCAGGTGCTTAACAAATGCTTAATGACTAAACGGATCCATTAGATGTGATCCAGTGAACAAGCAAACTAGCCTTCCTGTTGGACTGGCCCCGTGGTGTAGACACACCTATAAATAAGAATTGGGAAAGTGGCTATTCTTGTAAACAGTTTACGATTCTTTGGTTTTCTTACTTTATTTCCTGTTATTTTTTGATGAGCCGAGTAAGGAGCGAGGTCTGTTGATTCAAGGACACCCTTTTGCCCACTTTGTTTCAAGCTGTGCACAGACTGCAGAGTCTGACCTGGCCCTGGCCCTGGCCCCAGGTGGGCAGATCCTTGGCAGGCAGCCCCTTCCCCCAGGGCAGCTCCGGGCTCTGCTGGATGCTGGTTCCAGTGGGGGAGGGAAAGAAGTCTAGTTCCGAGCGATGGTTCTTGGATCCCAGCTGCAGCCCCGGAGGTGGTTAAGTGTCACCCCGCAGGGCAGGAACACAGAAAAAGAGGCTCTTCTCTCCCTCCCCCTCCAGCACTCTTTCAGGGGCTGGACCTGTCTAGTCTTTACACACAGGCCAGCACAGGCTTTGGCCTTAGAGTGGCTGCCCCAGACACTACCTGCCCCAAACATTCAGTGTGAGCTTGATGAACTTTGGGTCTCAGTGATTCCACCCATGCCTTTGCCTGTGTTGTCAGTTTCAGGGGTACAGACATGATGCGCTTGTTTCCTCACAACTACCAAAGCTGGGTATGTGGTAGAAAATATCACCACCTAAGTGATGCACCTAGTACTCCTCAGGTAGAGGCAGGCCAGTTGTGAAGTCAAGGCTAGCCTCAGCAGTCACGTGAATTTGAGGCCAGCCTGACCTTCGTGAGACCGTGTGTGTGTGTGTGTGTGTGTGTGTGTGTGTGTGTGTGTGTGTGT
>NW_026072164.1:0-903 GCF_014885135.2 Alexandromys fortis
CACTTATGAGTGAGTACATGTGATAATTGTCTTTCTGTGTCTTGGTTACCTCACTCAAAACAATGTTTTCTAGGTCCATCCATTTTCCTGCAAAATTCAAGATGTTTTATTTTTTCTGCTGTGTAGTACCCCATTGTGTAAATGTACCACATTTTCCTTATCCATTCATTTGGTCGAGGGGCATTTAGGTTGTTTCCAGGTTCTGGCTATGACAAACAAAACTGCTATGAACATAGCTAAGCACATGTCCTTGTGGCACGATTGAGCATCCTTTGAATATATACCCAAAGTAGTATTACTGGGTCTCAAGGAAGGTTGTTTCCTAATTTTCTGAGAAATCATCACATTGACATCCAAAGGAATTGTACCAGCTTGCACTACCACCAGCAATGCAGAAGTGTTCCCTTTTCCCCACAACCTCTCCAGCATAAGTTGTCATCAGTGTTTTTTATTTTGGCCATTCTTACGGGTGTAAGATGAAATATCAGAGTTGTTTTGATTTGCATTTCTCTGATGACTAAGGATGTTGAACATTTCCTTAAGTGTCTTTCAGCCATTTTAGATTCCTCTGTTGAGAGTTCTCTGTTTATGTCTGTACTCCATTTTTTTTTATTGAATTATGTGTTCTTTTGGTGAACAATTTCTTGAGTTCTTTGTATATTTTGGAGATCAGACCTCTGTCTGATGTGGGGTTAGTGAAGATATTTTCCCATTCTGTAGGCTGTCGTTTTGTCTTGTTGACTGTGTCCTTTGCTTTACAGAAGCTTTTCAGTTTCAGGAAGTTCCATTCATTAGTTGTTTCTCTCAGTGTCTGTGCTGCTGGGGTAGTATTTAGGAAGTGGTCTCCTGTGCCAATGCATTCAAGTGTATTTCTCACTTTCTCTTCTATGAGGTTCAGTGTGG
>NW_026072164.1:6855-7647 GCF_014885135.2 Alexandromys fortis
TTGCATTGAATCTGTAGATTGCTTTTGGTAAGATTGCCATTTTTACTATATTAATTCTGCCTACCCAAGAGCATGGGAGATCTTTCCACTTTCTGGTGTCTTCTTCAGTTTCTCTCTTCAAAGATTTAAAATTCTTGTCATACAAGTCTTCCACTGTTTGGTTAGTTAATCCAAGATATTTTATGCTATTTGTGGCTATTGTGAAGGGTGTTGATTCTCTGATTTCTTCCCCAGCCCTTTTATCATCTGTGTACAGGAGGGCTACTGATGTTTTTGAGTTAATCTTGTATCCTGCTACATTATTAAAAGTGTTTATGAGTTGTAGAAGTTCCTTGGTAGAATTTTTGGGATCACTTATACAAACTATCATATAATGAGATGATCATGTGCTTTTTATTTTTCAGCTTGTTTATATGGTGGATTACGTTGACAGATTTTCTTTCATACATTGAATTATCCCTGTATCTCTGGGATGAAGCCAACTTGGTCATGGTGGATGATGGTTCTGATTTGCCAGTATTTTATTTAGTATTTTTGCATCAATGTTCATGAGTGAGATTGGTCTGTAATTCTCTTAGTAACATCTTTCTGTGGTTTGGGTATCAGGGTACTTGTAGCTTCATAAAAAGAGTTTGGCAATGTTCCTTCTGTTTCCTTCTGTTTCTATTATATGGAATAATTTGAGGAGTATTGGTATTAGTTCTTCTTTGAAAGTCTTGTAGAATTCTGAGCTGAAACCGTCTGGTCCTGGGCTTTTTTTGGTTGGCAGACTTTTGATGACTGTTTCTATTT
>NW_026072165.1:0-2342 GCF_014885135.2 Alexandromys fortis
TTTTGTTAAAAATATTTTCTGGGCCTTTGAGCTGTGATTCTTCTCCTTCTTCTATTCCTATTATTCTTAGGTTTGGTCTTTTTATTGTGTCCCATATTTCCTGAATATTTTGTGATTAGTATTTGTTGGCTTTGCTGTTTTCTTTCATCAGTGCATTTATTTTCTCTATGGTGTCCTCAGAATCTGAGATTCTTTCTTCTATCTCTTGAATTCTGTTGATTATGCTTGTTTCTGTAGACTCTGCTCATTTACCTAGATTTTCCATATCCAGCTTGTCCTCCGTTTGTGTTTTCTTCCTTGCTTCCATTTCAGTTTTCAATTCTTGAACTGTTTCCATTACCTGTTTGATAGTTTTTTCTTGGTTTCCCAGGGTATCATGTACGTATTTACTCATTTTTTCAAACTTTTTGTTATACTTCTCATCCATTTCTATAAGGGTGTTTTTTACATGTTGTTTAAGGGACTCTATTGATTTCATAAAGTCAATTTTTTTCCACTTCTTTTGTGTTATGTTGTTCAACATTGGGTTCTGGTGTTTTCATGTTGTTTTTCAGATTGTTGGGTGAGTTCTTGCCTTGGCGCCTGCCCATCTCCTCCTATCGATGCTATTTAATGGGTCTTTTAAATCAGGATCAGGTTTCCCTGCTGGCCTGCGGCTCAGCTTATAAAATGCCCTCATTGCATTTCCTGGTTCTTGCCGCCGGCCAAGATCCTTCTCACCAATCAGAAGGGACTTCAGGACCTGGACAAGGCTTCCCATTCACTAGGGACCTCGCCAACCAAAGGCCTACCACTCTGCATGCCAGCCACCAAAACAGAGAAACTCTCATTGCCCCGAGCTCCCGACCCAGTGCCCAAACAGGCTATACTGGGTGGTCCCGCGGTTCCACAGAAGGGAGGGGGGTGAAAGAGGCCCCTGTGTGCAAGTTGGGATGGGTCAAGGAAAGAGAGGTCACCACAGAGGAGGAGCAGCCCCAGCAGAGTGTACTAGTCCTCGCAGACTAACCTGGGTTCAAGGGGGTCGGAGAATGCCCCCACTCTGTTTCCTGTGTCCTGCTGCGGGCCCAGAACACTCTCCCCACTCAGGAGGGTTCTCAGGGACAGGACCTCGACTATACAAGGCCTACCCCTCTGCAGGTCAGGCCCCAAAAAACCTACTTGATTTAGTTGTAGTGGGTTGATCTGCTCTCAGTGTGGGCTTTACTGTTTCATGCTTGGACTATCCCACATCTGCCACTGGGGCCTTCACGCCAGGTCTCTGCTGCCAGGTTGGGGCCTGCAGGTAGGGTCTCCACCACCGCTGCCAGGTTGGGGCCTGCACGCGGGGTCTCCGCAGCTGGATTTGGGCCTGCTGGCCGGGTCTCTGCTTCCGGGTTGGGGTCTGCTGGCCAGGTCTCCGCAGCCGGATTGGGGCCTGCTTGTCAGGTCTCCACCGCTACTGCTGGGCTGGGCTACATTACATTTTTAAATGAACTACATAATCACAATATCTTAATCAAGATTAGAAATACATGCATATAACAAAATTGACCTTAAATTTAAATCACTAATGCAAAATCCATATCCATGCAAATTATTCATATATCTATCATATCCTCCCTTAAGTGTAAAAGAACATTTATAAACAATATTTGGGAATATCGGTGCAGTTTTTTCTCTCCAAACTGCTTCCTGCTGTATGGGGGCACTGTTGTTTAGGGCTTTCATGGTATAACCTGTGTGATAGTAGTCTCTCAGCTGGCAGTGGAGCAGAGTAATTTTTGAGGGTATTCACAGCAACCTTTCAGGAGGGCGTGGTCTACCATACCATATTGTGATCGAAGCAATCCACAGGGTCTCATTCATTCTCTGTGAAAACAAAAGAAGAAATTTTCCAAAGCATTAGATCCAAATTTTGAAGTCAAGATATTTTCAAAATATCTATGTTGGATTAGTTCAGCAGCATTTATAAATAAATATGTTTTAGCAGCTGTTGCTCCTTCCTCAGCATTCAAACAATTCAGAGAGCATTATAGCATACACTATCAAGATTCTTTGTGTATTTTCCATCTTTGTTTTAACTTCTATTTCTTTTCTTTTTACTTTTACTTTTTTGAGACAGATTCTCTGTATATCTTTGTCCTGGAATAACTCTGTAGACCAGGCTATCCTTGAACTCACAGAAATTTATCTGTCTCTGCCTCCCAGGCATTTGGATTAAAGGTGTGTCCTACCACACCTTGAAGCCACAGAGGTCAAACTACCTCTGCCTCCCAAGTGTTGGGATTAAAAGTGTATACTACCACACCCAACTATTCCCTTATTGGGAACTCACCAAGGCCAGCTGGCCTGGGTCTGAAAAA
>NW_026072166.1:0-2369 GCF_014885135.2 Alexandromys fortis
AGGGGCCTTTCACCCTAGTTTCTTTCAACAAATATTTACTAAGCACAATTATATGTAAGCTTCTAATGTAGGAAATGAAAAGACTACATTAAACACAAAAGAAGATACATTGCCTTCAATGAGTTTTGAACCCGTGATAGTAGTCAACAAACCTGGTAAGTAAAGAATAGACCTTTGGATACACACACATATGGCATGGTAAATAATAATTAAGCTAATGTGAGGAGATAAAGCAGATGATGAGGAAAAGTGACATGCTCATGTAGCAGAGAGCTGGACTTTTCAGATAGAGTGACCATGTTTTTAAAAAGACTATTTGCAGCAGGGTGAACAGCCTCATCTGTTTTAGACACAACTGTCATCACCCCCAAGAATTCTTGAAATTGTGTATGGTTCAAAATTCCCTGATTAAGAAATATTTTATAATAAAATTGCTTTTATTCCATGATACAGGCAGGGAAGCTAGGCATGAGCTGTCTAGGTTATAAGAAGAATTTTTGGCAAAAGTGTTATTTCATGGGTATCATTTGTTTTTATATACATTGTAGGAAAATCTAGTTTTCAATAAGTTCCCCAAATTATTCAGAAACTTGGCATTTCTATTGTATTCTTTACTATTTTCCCTTCACATCACTGCCTTTCTCCTGTATGTAAATTTATTCAAGTCTAGTTTTAGACGTTAGAAATTGTTTAGAAATATACGGGAAACACAGACTTCCTTGTTTTCATTAAATAAGGAATGTTGAAGCTGGCTGCTTCTTGTGAGTTTACAATTTGCATAAGAAGGAACAGTGGCCTGTTCCTGGAAATGTTTCAATCAGCCAGGATCAACACTGAAAAAAGAACGCTGTTCTATCAAGCCCTTCATTTTCATGGAAATGAATGTGAACTCTGGAAACAAGAACAGAATTGCTTTCCAACTCTAATAGGTTCACAAGTCATGCCAGCCAGTCCTGGTGACACAAAACTCTACTTCATATATACACAAACACGCACGCGCGTGCGCACACACACACACACACACACACACACACACACACACACACACTTGTGTGGCAGTCTAAGAAGGTCTTTGCCAAAGATCCTGCAAACAAATCACCATCCAAATAGATAATCACCATCTAAACATAATGGAAATGGACTTGCTGGATATAGCCAATGGATGTTATCAGACCACTATAACTTAGGTAGGGAAGGTTCTACTTTATTATGTTGTTTACATTATTCTCTCTGGTAATTAACCTGCGAAAGGGAGTATCTTTAAGGTTTGAGCTCAAACAGAACAATTATCCTTGACACAACAGAATGAAGCTTTAATACATTGTTGAACTGCCAATGGGTCCTTCTTCACAGACTGGATGTTACTTGGAAAAACAAAAATCTCTAACAAGAAAACCAAAGTTGTAAGCTACCAGAAAATAGTATAATACAGTTGTAGATTTATATTTGTAAGACCAATCTGAAAAAAAAATTGACATCTGGAGTTATAATTGAGGAAGAAATCATGTAGGGTTTCTACTTCTCGTGAGTGTTCTTATTGCATAAGAGCAATAAAAAGTGGTTTGTGTTAATTATTTGGAGATCCAAAATATTTAGAATGAAATTATTGACGACTTAAAAGTATGAGAGTTTTTATGAAATTTAAATTGTACTTAAAAGTAAACAAAATATCCAGTTCTCAGGTTAAAATACAAAATAATTGCTAATAGAATCTGGATGTGCAGAAACAGCGATCACACCATAGAGCTTTATGAGAGGCAGGGAAGAATGTAAGGAAAACAACCATTGAAACAAGGAATCTGGACTGTGAAATAGTGTACATTTTTTAAAATAAAGAGAAAATTCCTGTCAAGAAAACAGCAAGACTAAAGTGGTTCACTGAAGGGTTCCCCTGTGAAGAACTGCAATATCTTTTCTTCTTCCTGGAAATATACATGATTATCATCCCTAAAAGACAAAGATCTTCTAGTAATCATCTATGACTTCGGAATGGTTTTTCTTGTGGTTCAAAAAGACAGTCTGAGAATTTAAATAGACAGTCAAAACTGTCACAAATCCATTGTACTTGGTTTGCAACACATTTATATTGAATCCAACATACAAGTGCTTTTATTCTGAAATGAGAGCCATTTGGAAAATAGGATTTGATGACAAATAGGCATACTTATAGGATAGAATGTTAGTCACAACACTGGGATTCTGAGTCAAAAACCTACCTCATGAGCTATATTTTAAAAAAATAGTTGTTTTTTTCTTTAATTTCAAATTTTATTATACAAAATTTAAAACTTCACCGCACTCCCCCCCCCCCAATGTCCCCAAATCATTGCTGGGGAAAACATACTCCAACAGAAAACAAGAACTGCTAA
>NW_026072167.1:0-2412 GCF_014885135.2 Alexandromys fortis
AAACACAAACAACTTAAGGTATGCCTGGCAGTGCATGGTCTATCCTGGCAATCTAGCTACTTGGGAGAAAGAAAAGGAGAGAGAGAGAGAGAGAGAGAGAGAGAGAGAGAGAGAGAGAGAGAGAGAGAGAGAGAGAGAGAGAGAAAGGAAGGGAAGGAAGGACAGAGAGAAGGGGGAGAGAGAAGAGGGAGGGAGGAAAAGATAAATTCATTGGTATATTAGTCACATCTAAAAGAAATATAACAATGGAAGAATTGCACCAAATTTTCTGGCTCCAGACTTATCCACTAGTCAATACCCTTCTATGCAACGGGAAGTAGTGAACAGAGACAGAGAAAGCAAAAACTGCAAGGACATCCTTCCGAGCACAAAACAAGAACGCAGTTTAGGGAGTGCAAGTCGCCATGTAACAGTGTAGAAGACTTATAACACAGACTGCCAAAAGATTTCAATTTCATATCAAATAACTACACTTTCAAAAAGACATTTAGAGAAAATGCTCATTTATGGAGATATATATGGAGCAAGATGCCCATTTTAACAATGAGGCAGGTAAACAACAAACAATAAGGGAAAGGAATAGTACATGCCCACAGACATGATTTATAACTGATTTTAGTGAAAGAAACAACTCAGACTGTAATGGCAAATTTTTGAAAGGCAATAAAATTTTATTATAACATAATCCCAGCAAAAAATTTAAATTTTTAAATTTAGAAAAATTGTAAAAGTTTCTTTGTTAAATAAATTCTTAAAAGTATATATTATGTAATGATGTATGTAATGTAATGTAGTATTTGGAAAATAATTGTTCTTAGAATGTTTTTCTATTTATCTGGCTTACCAATTTAACGAGAGACAGAGAGTGTGTGTGTATGTGTGTGTATGATGACATATATAGGCAAATGGCCCACCACTGAGCCATATCCCTCGTTCACTATCCTAAATTTTCAATTACTAATGTGGTAACCCTATTCATGACGTCCTTTCAAAGCTACATTCTCTGCTCTAAATAACCAACACTCAGGTTCCTGCAGGGGACAGAATGATTGAATTAACCAGAAACCAGTTCATCAAGCTAAAACTAGAGCTTTCTCATTCAGATGAAAACTCCCAGAGAGGGTATTTAAAGTGACTCCATGCTTGTAAAACTCACAGCATTTGCCACACTGTAATTGCCTTTGTGGTCCTCTCTGGGCTCCCATCCCTGCTGCATAGTCTCAGATAAACCAAGAGCAGCAGGAATCCAAGTGTCCTCATTTCCAAGTCATCTTAGGAGGGATGACTCCAATCCCCACCCCCTTATGCTGAGAAGAGCCTTGGCTGGACCCCTATGCCAAGGATTCAACGAAAAGGGTCAGAAGACACTAGGACTGTGGCTTCCCAGAACAGCAAAACAAAGAGCAACAATGTATTTGGGAGCAGATACTGTAGAATGTGCAAAGGCCATTGTGGATGGATTGATCATTCACAGATGTGCTGAGGGTAAAAGAAAGGCATGGAGTCATTTACACATTAGTGACACAGGGCAGTGTGTGGTTCAGAGTCAGTGAGTTCAGAGGTGACAGTAAACTGAAGCAGGAAAACAAATCAGATCAGGGCAAGTGTGGGTGGAATTCTGCGTATAGTCTAATGGTAGAGCTAGCACAACCTGGAAACACATGAGAAAAAAAATAGGCTAGGAGGGTAGCTTCCTTGTGGAGTTCAGGGCTGGTATTTACTAGAGTATGTAGAAAAGCCAAGGACAAAGGCTAGTGGGAGGGCCTCTGCCTCACCATGCAATACAAATTAAGTCTACCTTCTCAGACCACCATAAGTTCTCAGAGACAGTCAGCCCCCGAGAGACTTTTCTCAGGCATGAGCAAAAGCTGTGATTTGAAAGCAATGCTTTTATCTTAAAACAAGCATTTTAACAATGTGTTATAGGCACCAAACAGATGTGTTACTCTGATAAAAAAGATAGCATATTGGCATTTTCAGTTTGTTTATTTTATATTGCTTCTAAGGAAGAAGACAGTTCCCCTCTCCATAAAAGCCCCTTCCAATCAATAACGTGTTTAGCTTCAACGATAAGGGTTTTTTTTTCTTTTACTTTTTTTAATTAACACAGGATTCTCCAGTTCGTTTGTCACAGTGAAGTCCCACAGAGTGACTTTCTAAATATTGCTTTTGTCTGGGACAAATCAACTTGTCATGCCAGAAATGAGTTACCACGAGGCTGCATTAGGAGACAGCACCATCATAACAAAACAGTGCACAGCAGAGCAGGTTTTTATTAATAACAGCAGAATGCAATTTCGTTGGTTTTAATTTACCATTTTCACATTTTACTATGATATTATCCAGATATAAACTGTTATGATGAGAAGCCATTCACTAGGGACCAAAGAAAGTTACAACTCTGCTTTGGAG
>NW_026072168.1:0-2313 GCF_014885135.2 Alexandromys fortis
AAGAGCTAGTTCCAGGACAGGAACCAAAAAGCTACAGAGAAACCCTGTCTCGAAAAATCAAAAAAAAAAAAAAATTAAATTTTAAATACAATTTTAAAATTGTAAATAGCTCTATTTTAAAATAAAAGTGATATTCTATGCCTGGAATTAAAACCGACACGTCATTAAAATTAATTGCAATTTTAGAAAGAGAAAAAGTTATTTTAAAACCATTAAAACACCTTCAAAAGACAAGTTACCTGACAGGAGCTTCACAATTCTGGCAACTGAAGTCAGGATGTTTAATTAGCATGTTTCCACCCTAACCTTCATCAGTAGACTCAGAAATGATAAAGACCTCACAGTTCGACGTGGTGGTACACACCTTCAACATCAGCACTTGGGAGGCAGACTAAGGCTAATCTCTGTCTACATATCAAATTCCAGTACTGTCAGAGCTACATGGAAACTGTCTCAAAACAGACAAGATAATAAAATAAAATGTCCATTCAATATAAGTAAGGAACTTCATATCATTCACTGAATGACTTCATAATAAATTTAATTTTTTCTCAATTAACAGAAAGCTATACATATGAAGATTACCTTACTGACAGAATACTAAAAATCATAAAGCTATGCCCAAATCTAGATCATTCTTATGAAAAGAAATAAATGGATCACAGACTTTTTTTTTAAAGATTCACTTTCTTATTTTATGCTGATGGATATTATACCTGCATGCATGTATTATGTATGTATGTATACCACATGCATGTCTGGTGCCATGAATCCTCAGGACCTGGAGATCCAGACAGCTGCCATATGGGTGCTGGGAATTGAACCTGGGTCTTCTACAGAAGAACCCAGTGCTCTCCTAACTCGTTAATCATTTCTCCAGCCCCCAGAACACAAAATTCTTAGGCATTCCAGTTTTCAATACTTTTTTCTTTTCTCCACAAATACCTACTGTTTCATGTTTTCTGTTTTACACGACGGAAGTCGAGAATGATTAACTATCCCTATGGTATTCAGACCATCGGCTGCTAGCTGCTCACCTCCACTCTCCAGGGAACAGACCATGAACCTAGCCAAGCCGCTACACTTCTCTTGTACGGTCTCTCATCCGTAATATGGTTAAGATGGCGCTAATGATGGAGACCGCCACGAGGTTAAATCCATGCAGAGCTGCTAGAATACTGCATGAGAACAAGTACCTGCTACTGAGTATGATAGTAAAATACAAGACACTTCACTCATCCAAACCATTTACTTTCACTGATAAGGAAACTTGAGTCAGCCAAGTTGGTGAGACCAAGTGCCAGAGCCAAAATTAGACTCAGAAATCTCTGCCTCCTGGCCTTATACTTAACTTTTGTCTTTTTTTTTTCCAAGAGAAACAAGCACTCTAAGGGGGAAAAAAAAACCCAACAATCTAATGTACCTAAAAATCAAGGCAAGGAAGAGTAAGTTCTTCAGTTAACTTAAAAACCAAACCAAAGTTTTGCCGCAAACTTTTTCCTTACCTGAAGCCAGTCCTGTCAAGGTAACTACAAGCCATCCTGACCAGGCATCATATAGACTTTTTGTCATTTCCCATGCTGATTCCTTTTTTTTACTATTGATCTGAAATTAAAAATATTTGTTTCAATTTTTAAACTGTATTTCTACAATTTTTGAGTTTAGTTTTCTCAAGTTATCACACAAAAAATGGGACAAAAATCACTCTGTAGGATGTACCTAAAACCCAGAGAATAAACACCATGCAGAGATCTGTATTTTAAAGCAGAACCTCTGGATTTGAGTGTGGGACCCATAAGTCACATGGAAATCTGAACTACATCAAATTTGAATTTTAACTGCTACACACAGATAGCTTACACATCAGAAGTCAGATAATAATAGCTGAAAACGTCTGGCCTCCGTACTTAAGTAAAATACAATTGTGTTTAAAAGTTAAAATTAATAAGACAGAAAATGCTTATAAATAGAGTCACATGGGTAAAGAGACAGCCCCAAAGCTACAGAACTGTGAATACATAGAAGCAGAGCTTCAATCCCACTTGCAACAGCCAAAGACTCTTTCGTCACTATGAAAGCCAGAAGAAAGTGTCCTCAGCTGACTGTGAGTGCAGGCTGTTAAGAGATTAACAAGAAAGAGCTGGGTGGTGGTGGCGCACGCCTTTAATCACAGCACTCGGGAGGCAGAGGCAGGAGGATCTCTGTGAGTTCGAGACCAGCCTGATTTACAAGAGCTAGTTCCAGGACAAGCTTCAAAGCTATAGAGAAACCTTGTCTCAAAACACCAAAACGAAAGAGAGAGAGAGAGAGAGA
>NW_026072169.1:0-2315 GCF_014885135.2 Alexandromys fortis
TGGAGCCTGTCCTGGAACTAGCTCTTGTAGACCAGGCTGGTCTCGAACTCACAGAAATCCGCCTGCCTCTGCCTCCCAAGTGCTGGGATTAAAGGTGTGCACCACCACCGCCCAGCTTCTTTTGTAAATTTTAAACCTCATTTTCTTTTTACGTATTTTGTTGGATGGAAAGGAGTTATGCAATAGCACACGCAGAGGTAGTAAGACAGCTTTCCAGTATGAATTCTCTACTTATACCATGTAGAGGAAAGGACTCAGACTTGAGTTGTCAGACTTGATAGCATGTATCTTCACCCATTGAGCCATCCCTAGACACAATCTCTATTATTATTATTATTATTATTATTATTATTATTATTATTTATTATTATTATTTATTAATAGTAGTAATGTTCTAGCTCTATCACACATTCCTCTCCTTTCTCTCCTCCCAGTGCTAACCAAACAGCTTCTTCTTCTCTTACTCCATCTGCCTCTCCTCCTCCGTTTTTCTTCAAAAAAGGCAGGCCTCCCGTTGTAGAAGCTGCTTGTTCATTTTCAGCTGTGCAGCCCTGAAATAACCACATAGAAACTGTATTACTTAAATCACTTCTTGGCCCAACAGTTCTAGCCTATTGTTGGCTAATTCTTACATCTTAATTTAATCCATTTCTAATAATCTGTGTATTGCCACATGGCTGTGGCTTACCTGTAAGGATCATCTTCTGTCTCTGGTGGGGCTACATGGCTTCACTCTGAGTCTGCCTCCTTTCCCAGCATTCAGTTTAGTTTGTTCTAGTTTTATGTTCTTATGAACTTCATGTGTGTACAAACCCATGTGCTTCTGCCTCTGTAAGTGTTTCTCATACTTTATTTCTGTTTGTTTGTGTCATCCTCTGATGGTTAATTTGTTTGTGGTTTTTATCTCATTTTTTAATTGTTTATATTCTTGAGTTTTTGTTGTTATTGTTGTTTTATTTTGTTTCCCTAGGGAAAAAAAGAAAGTTCCAAAATCTTCCACATGTATTCATGAAATACAACTGGCAAAAGTAGCATTGTCAGGATCTTGACAGTAGTAAAACACCTCTTTTGGTACAAATTTCTATATTAGTAACTTTTCTATCTCTGTGATAAAATGTCATGATCAAGGGAAATTTAAGGAAGAGAGAATTTATTTTGGCTTATCATTCCAGAGAGATAAGAGTTATCATGACAGAACAGAGGCATGGCAAAAGGGACAAGCAATGTGACAGGAACAGAAAATTGAGAGACCACATATTTATTCATATTCATGAAGTTGAGGAAAATTTGGAAGTAGAGAAAGGTTATGAATTCTCAAATGCCAACCACAATGATATAATTCTTCCAGAAAGGATGTACTACTTACTAATCCTCCAAACAAAGCCATGAACTAGGGTTCAAATATTCAAGTTTCCAAACAGAATAATTTCATCTTTAAATCATCATTGTATAATAATGATAAATCTATAATAATAATAATAATAGAATTGAACAACATCTTACCCTGTTTTTTGTAAATTGGAAATTGAACCTAGAGCTTCAGATATGAAAAGCAAGTCCTCCTCCGCAGAGCTACATCCCAAACAGTATTTACCTTTTAATACTGTGCTAATATGAATACAGAGGAATTAGCCACTTATGAAAATATTAATATTGAAGTTCAAAGTGCTACAAATATATTTAAGAATATTTCACTATTCTTATTTTAAATATATAATAAACTTTTATTTGCTTTGCAAGTGTAACCATTACATTAAAGGAGTGTCATAATCTTTCCTATTTGGCATTTTCCTTGTGTACCATTCCTTAAATTTGTCCAGCACTAATCCTTTTCTAGGATTTATTCACATTTTTTTCACTGTATCCTTCTTTACATAATTTAAATAAAAGTCCCAAACTATTCAGGAATTTGAAAGAAATATACATCTTTTCTATCCAAAACATTATTAATAGAATATGGTTATGAATAAAAGGATGAACTCATAACAGCTGCTTGATCTGGACATAGTGTCTGGGAGTAACACAATTGCTGCTGGATTGAAAATAATCACTTAGAAAGGCACTTTCTGTTGTAACCACTTTTTTTTTAATTAAAAGTAGATTTTTTTTAAATAGAGTAGTATTCTGTTTATGGTTTCCCCTCTTTGAACTCCTTTTAGCTCATACCCACTTCACCACCCACTCAAATCTCCACTTTTTTTCATGGAGTACAACTGGCATCCAAAAACTGTAATGAAATGAAATAAAATAAAATAGAAATAGACAACCCAGAATAGAATAAAGAGGACAGAAAAGTCAGAGAGAAAGCAAAAAAA
>NW_026072170.1:0-2377 GCF_014885135.2 Alexandromys fortis
TCCTCCTCCTCCTCCTCCTCCTCCTCCTCCTCTTTTGTTGTTGTTGTTTTTTGTTTTTCAAGACAGGGTTTCTCTGTAGCTTTGGAGCCTGTCCTGGAACTAGCTCCTGTAGACCAGGCTGACTTCGAACTCACAGAGATCCACCTGCCTCTGCCTCCCGAGTTCTGGGATTAAAGACATGCACCACCACCACTGGGCTCAAAGTTACTTCTTTTAGCACAACTCTTGCTGAGAGCCACAGAGTTGTGGCAGACAAGCAAGTAGAGCACTGAGCACATGTGTAATGTACATGCGTGTGTAGTCGTGGATGCAGGTGTAAATTGTGAACGCATGTGTAACCTGGCAGTGTCTGTAAACCTGTGTTCCTTATAGGCCTGTCATCTGAATTCTGTCCTTCTTCCAAGTGAAGGGACAAAAGGAATGAGCCAAGATAGGATCTTAAAAGTCCTCGGCTTTGTGACATTTGTGTGTGTGTTGTCAAGGCAATCCCCAGCAGAAAAGCCGGGATATGCACCTTGAAAAAGAAGGATTTTGTGCATTTTGATCTCAGCTCAATTAATCAGGGTCTGCCAGGGTGTAAACTAGGATAGAAGGGAAATAGAAAGTTCACCTTTTCCCAGAAGCAGGGTGTCTGTGCTGCTCTGGGCCACTCTGTGTGCTTCCAAATTAAGCCCAGCTTTTGAAGTGGATTTCTTATTAGTAAGATCTGCTGACGCTGACACTGTTGGTTTCTGGCAACTTAAGCTTTTCTTCTTGTCCCAGAAGAAAAGTGTGTGGGGGTTTCCCATCACTCTTGAGACATGTGGTATCTTAGGTAAGAATTCCAGAGACAGTCTCTAGAGACTGCTCAGTCTTTTTATCTCAGCTGACCTCTCAGACCAATTGAAGCACGCTAGGGGTCCTTAGGTTGGTACCTGTAACTGGGAGGGGTGCTGACGCTCACTAGGTGCCTAGGCTGACCTCCTAGCCTTGTCTGTAGCTGCATGACCTAGATCACGTGACTCCACTTCCCATGCCTTAGTGCAGCAGAAGTGACTAATACCCTTATTCCAGAAGGATGTTGTGAAAATTAAGTATAAAGCCACACAGAGGGCCTAACTTATATGAAGGGGTCGATAAGCATTAGGACTGCTATTTTTATTACTTTGGGTATAAGTATTTTTAATTATTGTATATCCAGAACTCAGCACAGAGCTTTGAACTTATTTCTTCTATTTATTGTCATAGCGAATGAGTGAGTCACCCTGCTGAGTGTTGTTGTTTTTAAATTGTCATCAGATTTTACAAGGTGACTCAGTGTGACTTCATTTGTCTTTATGTGAAACTAGTTGGTTTGAGATTTCTTTCTCACTGGGTGTTTTATGAATGTAAAAAATGTTTCCAGTTTGTAGTAAGTGGGGAAGACCTATTTTTTAATGAATAAATAAATCCTAGCATTGCGTATGAGTTGGATTATTGAATAGTAGACTAAAATTACTAGAGAAGATTCTAGATAGAGTACTTAATTGAGTTCAGAGTGGTGTAGAATCCAACTAAGTAGTCGGAGGATTCCATTTATCAAAGGCAGATCTCTTAGTGGGGGGAGTTTGGGTCCCAAGTATAAGCATCATTGTAGCGTGGAGTTGTCTGAATGATTAGTTTCATAAACAGAAAACTAAGCTATTTGCAACCAAAACATCCATGTGTCTTAGCTGTTATTATAGTGGTGTATACAGGGGAAACCCTGAGATTTTTCAAACATTTCCTTATTTTTTGTATGGATGTATATATGCCATGGTACATTGTGTAGAGGTCAGGGGACAACAACTACTAATAGGAGTGAGCAATGTGGGTTTGAGGGATCAAAATCAGGTTGTCTTTACCCACTGAGCCATCTCGCCACCCACCCCCAGGGCTTTCTAAAAGGAATTAAACATTGTGAGGAGCTAATATTTCCATTCCATTCTCGAAGGGCTTCATACCCACTCCAGATGACATATGTGTTTGCTCACAGGAACTAAGGAATTATGAAGGTTACTTATTTTTGTCAGAATAAGAATTTTCAGTCATAATTAATCAATGAAATGGTTCTTGTCATTTGTAGGTATTGATGTCAAGAAAGGCCGAGGTCGCTATATTGACACTTGTATGGTCATCTTTGCCCCCCGTTACCTGTTGGATAATAAATCATCTCACAAGCTTGCATTTGCACAAAGGGAATTTGCCCGGGGACAGGTAAGCAGTTTGCTTTGAAGAATGGCCAGCCGGGTGGTGGTGGCGCATGCCTTTAATCCCAGCACTCAGGAGGCAGAGACAGGCGGATCTCTGTGAGTTCGAGGCCAGCCTGGTCTACAAGAGCTAGTTCCAGGACAGGCTCCAAAGCCACAGAGAAACCCTG
>NW_026072171.1:0-2308 GCF_014885135.2 Alexandromys fortis
TTTCATAAATGCTCCCTTTTTACTAAAAAAAAAAAAATGACTGTTGCTTAGAGCCAAATGTCACTGCGTAATAGCAGAGACTTTAAAATAGATCAAAGAGCATGCCAAACTTATCCACTCTTATCTGCAGGGAATGTGAACAGAAACCCTGGGGAGAGGGAGGAAGTAGCTCATGGGCAAGACACTTCTTTGAAATTTCTTTAAAAAAAAAACTATATTGTTTCCATTACAACACAAGCATCAGTACTTTAAAATTAAAATAATTTTAGGCTTCAATATCAAAACCATGATAAATTTCATGTGCTCCCCTGAACACCACCTCTTATCCCAAATGCAATAGAACCTGTGGGAGACATCAGACATAACAATTTTGCAGCATGTCTCTGTACGGTCATGGGAGCAGACTTTCCTGATCCTATGCTTTGCAATGCAATCAAAGCCAGAAGGTCACCGCCCACACAGATGTCATGCACAGGGACACCTGCATAATGCAGAGATTGGGTTTAGAGGCCAAACACACAGGGCTTTGAGAAGATCCCAAAGTTGGCTAGTATCCGTAGTGGTTAGTATCTGGAGTGGTTAAGGGCAGGTGTTTGCCTTTGAAGAGCAAAGGTTCAAATCTTCACTCTCATGATAAAAGCATAGTGCCTTGAGTTGACTATTTGATGAATGTAAGTTTGAGATTCAGAAAGTTTAAATACACCAACCTGTGTTATAGTACTTCGAACAATGCCTCCCGCATTGAAAACACTCAGTGAAGACTTACTTTATTTATAAAGTTTTAGAGATCACAAGATGTACTTTTAGTGCAAAATTTTAAGACACGTAGTTAAGAAGTGGCAGATGACTATTATTTCTTGTAATGATTATAGCTATGAAGTATTTCCTCAGAAGGTTGCTGTGTTGAGGGCTTAGTCCCCAGGGGGTGGCTCCATTCCAGCAGGTTTTAGAAACTGTAGGAGGGAGAACCTAACTAAGGGGGTGGTCTTTGGGTCTTCTTCTGCCTCCTGTCTGCCTCTGCCTCTGCTAAGCATGAGGCAAGCAGTCTTTTCCACCAGTGCTCCCAGCCTTGATGCTCTGCCCTAGAACATGGGACCAAAATAAGCGTTGACCGAACCATCTGGAACTGTGGGCATGGATGAATATTTCCACCTTCATTCAGTTCACTAAGGCATTTCAGCTATAACTATGCCAAAGAAACTAATGTAATTCCTAAAAGACAGCAGCACGGAAGAGTAGAAAATAAACGTGAGTATCATTTACTAGTTCTGAACCACCAAACCAAGCTATTTACTAGTTCTGAAAAATAATTCTAGTTTAAAAATTTTAGAGATTTACTGCTAGATGTTCTTGACCCTTCAGAGTATTAAAACAATATTCAGAAGACCATTTAAATACATATAGAAACACTTTTAAAAATAATCAACAAAGTAAACTTATTCTTATTTCTCAGAAAATATCTACTGGTTATTGCTATACACAGGTATGAACACTCAGCGTTTAAAAAGGAGCATAAATTAGAGAAAAATATTACCATTTGGACATCTAATAGAAAAAGAAAGCAGTCGATGCAAGATCTATAATGAACGTCAATCAGAAGTAGAATCACATTGACTGAGCGATGTAAAATAGTGAGGTCCTTTAGAATAATTGCTGTGCCAGGCTTTATTAGCACATAGCAAAGGCAGAGGGTCAGGCAGGGGCCAGGGAGGGGCCAGGAGAAGATATAAATGTGGGAATGAGAACTTCAGTTTTTCAATCCCCATGAGTCCACTGAGCTGTTTTATGTTATAGTCTGGGATAGACCATGTTAGCAGTCTTCTGAAAGAACCCACAAAAGACTATGGCAGTATTTCTCCTTCCTCTTTTGAGTATGTGTGTGTCTGTGCATGTGTGTGAGGTGCACGTATGTGGGGGACACATAGTGAAGGTTTGCTTGTGCATGCAGGTAGAGGTATACACTCTGGCATCGTTTTTCAAGAGACACCCACATTATACTTTGCGACAGGGTCTCTCATCGACATGGAGCTTCCCCATTAAGCGAGGTTGGCTTACCAGCAAACCTCAGGGCTTCTCAGGACTCAGTTTCCTCAGTGCCGGGATTCATTCTAAGCTTGATTTTAGTGCTTGACCTCTCTTACTGTTGCATCTAGGAATCGAATTTACAAGGCAAGCTCTTCACTGACTGAGCTATTTCCCTACCTCCCTCTCCTTTCTCTTTGATGGGAATGCAGCCATTGGTTTTCTTTCTATTTCTTATATATCAGATTCATTTGTTTCTTCCAGAAGGCCTTTCCCCCCTGCTATG
>NW_026072172.1:0-2310 GCF_014885135.2 Alexandromys fortis
AAAAAAAAAAAAAAGAGTACTTTGGTTCCTAGGGCCCACATTATGGCTCACAACCACATCTAATTCTAGGTCCAGGGGATCAGGTGTCCTCTCTTGGCCTTTGTGAGCACCAGGACCGCATGTGGCGCATAGACATACATCTGTGCAAAGCATTCAAGCCAAACAAATAAATGTAAACAAAGCGTCAAACCACAACAGACAAACAAAACCAGGGCTGGGGTTGATCTAGAGCTGCTCCCTCAAGAGAAAAGCCTGTGCTCTGGAGGGAGGCCCTAGTGTCTGCTTCCCAGAAGCCTCTGATTCCATCTCTTTACCAAGTCTTTCTCATCAACAAGACACATCCTCTGTGAGCCTCGCTGACCCACAGCTGCCCGGATCCACCCTTCCATCCTCACCTCCGAGAGAGGCAGCTAACACGTGACCATGCATGAGCCTTTGCTTTGGGGTGAGGTCAGAGGTCATATTTTCACATGCCTCAGTAGTCTGCAGTGTGTAAGGCTCGCTCACACGGCTTTGCTTCTTACAACCAATGTCAAGGGGCAGGAGTCCGAGCTGGAGGCTTTGGTCCAGGAGGAAGATCTTACCGTTCTAGCATCACAGCAGCTCTCGGTTGCCATGCGACCCCAGAACTTTTACCCCACTCGCATCCTGCATCCCCCGTACCTGCTTGCTAACGGCCTCAGGTACCATGTCCGGCACGAACCCACAACTTTTACCCACTGGCGTCCTGCATCCCCCCCATACCTGCTCGCTGACGGCTTCAGGCACCATGTCCGGCACGAGCCTGATGGAGAACTTGCCGACCACCTTTCTGGGTATCACAGTCTTGGCCCCTGAACCAGAGAAGGCTCCTTCGATTCCATGGAGGGACAGGGATGGGTACCGCCATCTGTGCATCAGGATGTCTTTCTGCAGAAGCACAAGAGGGCACAGCTGCTCACCAAGGAGATGGGATGTCTACAATGGAGGTGTGGATGAAGACACGGGGGCCCCCACCCTGGAGGGCTGGTCAGAGTCCACCTAGTGTACTGGAATGACCACCTCAGACTTCAGAGGAGGGCCGTGCAGCCGTAATGGCCTCAAGAGGTGATGGCGAATGACGCTGGCATGACATGCTGTGCGCCTCAGTCCCCAACAGGCTAAGATGTCTCTGGTCCTCCCTCTGCTCTTGTCAAACTGAGGAGCAACTCCCTAGGACTCTAGCCAGGCCTGCCACCTCTTTTTTAGCCATGCCCTCCAGCCTTGTGCCCAGCCTGACTGATGGCACAGCCATTTTCATTCCTTTGACTCTGAGGAAGGTGAAACTCAGGAGCCAGCCTGGCCTGTTCCTCTCCTTCCCCTAGAAAAGGCTTGTGCAGGATTTTGGTCATCTTGGCTACACCGAGGTGATGAACTGATATCCACACCCCTAAGACAATAACTATATTAAGATAACAATTTTCCTCCTACCAATGAAGTAATGGCAGACAGTTTCTGCCTCCATGCTTGGCTTAATCTCTGGGCCTTGTGGGAACAAGGTGCCCACAAAACCATACAAAGCAAACAGATTTGTGGCAGGAAAGGGCGCATGTCCCCCATGGACAGGGGTTATGATCGATCACCTAGAGATTAACCTGGTCAAAGGCTGATCCTGACATCTGAAAATCCTAACAGCTCTCAGCTTGACCACACCCTGCTTTTGACGACTTGTTCGCTCCGAGGAAGAACCTCTGACACTGGATGTCCTTGAGGCGAGGTGGACGAGCCTGTCAGCATGGTGGCCTGTGTGTGTGTGTGGGGGGGGGGAAGCAGTGCCTTGCAGCTGTGAAGATGGGTCCTCAGGATGGCATGAGGGAGTGGTACCTTGCAGCTGTGCAGAAGGGTCACAGCCCCAACGTCCTTGGCAAACTCTTCCATGTCAAAGTCAATGTGGTCATAGAGCTCACACTCCTCATCCGTCACAGGAGCCACGGCTTCGTTGATGCCGGGGATGAGGATTTTCCCCTTCTTGTCTACCAGGCAGCCTGGGGGAAGTGGCAGAAAGTGGGATGCTTAGCCGGGGCAGCGCATAAGTGTTCTGGGTGGTCCTGATTCCAAAAGCTCAGGCACCAGAGCAAATGACCAGGTGGCGGCAGGGGCCAGGAGCACCAAGTGCATCATGCTGGTGAGTCAGGTAGCCCCACGGAAGTGAGCAGGACCACTACTCACCCCTGTTTTCCAGAGAGAGAGACTGAGGAGCAGGTGGAGGGTACATGAGCCCCCCACTGCATACCAGGACACAAACCTAAAAACCCACACCAGCCAGCATTTCTGGTCCTCTACAGCTGGCGA
>NW_026072173.1:0-2324 GCF_014885135.2 Alexandromys fortis
GCGATCTGCGCATAATTTGATACAAATCGTCTGTAGTAGGAGGTTAAACCTAGGAAACTTCGAAGTTCGGCTGCACATTTGGGCTGTGGCCAATTTCTTATTTCGGAGACTTTTGAGTCATCTGTATGAACACCGGATCCCGAAACTATGTGACCAAGGAACTTGACTTGTTTATTAGCGAAATAACATTTTGATGGTTTCAGTGTCAGTTCAGAATCCCGTATTCGCTCAAAAACTTTCCGCAGCTTCGTTAGGTGATCTTCACCAGATGTTCCGTGTATTATAATATCATCAAGATAAGCGAAACAAGAATTTGGTATCAAATCGCGAAGGACCTTCTGCATTAACCTCTGAAAAGTAGCAGGTGCGTTAGCCAATCCGAAGGGCATTGTTTCAAATTCGTAAAGCCCTGAAGGTATTGAAAATGCCGTCTTCTCGATGTCTTCGGGGCGAACTTCCACTTGCCAATAGCCCGAAGCTAAATCAAGCGTTGTAAACATTACCGCGCCGTGCAAAGCTTCCAAGGTGGCATCAATTCGTGGTAAAGGAAAAGAATCTCTTTTGGTGAGGGCATTGAGCCTCCTATAATCAACGCATAGACGTATAGATTTATCGGCCTTCTTGACAATAACTATAGGTGATGACCATGGTGATGAAGAGGGTCGGATAATTCTATTCTTCAGCATTTCTCGAATTAATTCGTCGAGCTCGGACTGATAAAATACTGGAAGTCGCCTGGGTGGAATCCAGAAAGGAGATGCATCGCCTGTATCAATTCCATGTTGTAGAATTTGTGTTCGTCCAGGTGAGGTATCATGCCAAGCAAAAATATCATCAAATTCGACGACGAGGTCAGAAATCTTGCTGAGTAGTTCATTCGAGGTACATTCAGAGCGTGAAAGCATTTCGCATCGTTCTTCTGTATGTCGTGAAGGATTCATGGGGGACTCGTGTGATTGCTTAGATGTAGAGGAAATCGATTCCTTATTGCCTGCATATTCCAAATGTAATCTTCTGCCAGCCAATATAATATCATGGTCTTTGAAGTCAATCTGGCAATCAAATTTTCTGAAGAAATCAACGCCTAAAATTGCATCCCAATGTATGGAGTCGGAAACAACAAAATTTTGTATCGCCTGGAATCCTTGAAAGTCAATTTTATGTGTTACTGTCCTGTTTGAATTAAATTTAGAACCGTTTGCGGTTACCAATTCCGTGAGGCATTTTGATACTTTAACAGCGGAATTCTCAGTTTGTGACAATATTCTTTCACTGATTATTGAACAAGCTGCACCTGTATCAGCCAAGAAGTAAACGTTGGTAATTCCAATCTTCCCAACTATCATTGGAGTGGCGTGTAACATTTCAACAGGATTTAGGCGGATAGACGGGAGCTCAAAATTGGACTTATTCATGTTTGCTTCAGCAGCTAATCTTGATGTATTCTTTCTGAATTCAACTCTTCTACGAGTAGCAGCGCGAGGAGGATATGATTTAGCAGGTCGCGGTTTGCACTCTGTTTGAGTCGAGACCTCATTATATCTAGTATCATCATAATTTACTCCACTGACATTACGGAAACCAGGGCTCATTTTGAGAGTTTTTGCAATCAATTCCAATGTGCCTGCTTTGTTCACGGCATCAGGCAATGATTTCGGCATATCTAATAAGAATTCTTTCCGCACTTCCGGTTCTAGAATACCTTCAGTAAATTGTTCTAAAAGATGCTCATCACGCTGGTTCGAGTTTGCAGTAGGATATGCTTGCTTCTCAAGTGTTCGTAATTCTTTTAAAAATACCTCACAACTTTCACCTGGAAGTTGGTCCCGGCGTTTGAATAATCTACGCGACTCCAGTGTTAATGTTTTAGGAGTGAAAATACTGCACAATTTATCTATCAAGTCATTGAAAGGCAAACTAGAAGAGATATTCGCCAAATACGCCTGCTCATAAGCAACATCATCAAGAAGACTCATCGTTATTGCTGAATGCTGATCTGAGGAGAAACTGACTAGATAATCCATAATCCTACTCCTCCAAACGTCGAAGCAATCGTTGGTCTGGAATCGTGATGGTACTGAAATTTTGTTATAGCATGTTCCTCTCGAAATTGCCGATAACAAGGACTCGCAGAGTTTTTCGATCTCGTTAGGCATTCTTATTTTTTGAATATCCCACCGCTATCACCAGTTTGTAGCGTACCAAGATAGATCAATTCGTGTAGAATAAGTGCAGGTCCGTTGAGATTCTTAATAAGAATACGTGTTGTCTTTGTAGCTCTTTATTGGAAAATAGCATAAGAAATCACGATAACTCAAAACGGT
>NW_026072174.1:0-2321 GCF_014885135.2 Alexandromys fortis
GGCAAAAAAAAAAAAAAAAAAAAAAAAGAGATCATACCAACCTCTGAGGACATGTGACCTGGGCTAGATGCTCCTTCCGGGGGCTTTCCCAGGCTCTCCCTGAGCCCAGCTGTTCCAGCAGCCATGGTAACTCCCTCCATCTCTTTGGATTCTTCAACCCACAGCACAAGTACTCCAGAGATGGGCCAGGCAAACACCACCACATCCACGCTCCGGATCAGAAAATCACCCTTGAGGAAGTTAGTGTCCTGACTGATGTCATCTGGTAATATCAGGGAACAGTGTCCCAACCCAAAAAAGGCTGCGTTCTGCAACTCAGTTCTGCACGGTCCACACAGCTCAGCAGCCATGCATGTGAGGCCAGCCACAGTTTTCTGTACCCTCCCCTTCAGCTAATGCCAGGTACCACTCAAGGGGACCTTGCATGTGTGACTGTGCCTGTGGTTCTGATCTCGGGACTTTATCTCATCTTCACGGAGCTTGTCTTCCCTCTCATAATACCAGCCCCAATGCTAGGCACACAGTAGGTGTGAGCACACGGCAGGCAGAGCAGTTAGAGAGGATTTCAAAGCCCTCTGTCACCATGCCAGTCCACAGACAACTTTCTCTGGAGGTCTTTCACCAGCATGGCTAGCCCCTCTCATTGTCCCTAGCATCATCCCATCACTCGTCTCAACACAACTTCCTAGTTGGCCACATGGATTCCCTACATCCCCAGCTCTCCTGCCGTCCTAGGAATTGACTTTCAGAATGGACAGAAGGTGTAGGGGTCTGCCTCTGTCTGTCTGTACATGTCGGGATAGGAGGGTATGTTACAAAAAAGGAAATGGCTTTCTACTGACCACTAAGCTATTCATTCATTTATTTGTTTGTTTGTTTGTTTGTTTGTTTATTCTGGTTTTTTGAGACACAGTTCCTTTGTGCAACCCTGGCGTCCTGGAACTCGTACTGTAGACCAGGCTAGCCTCAAACTCAGGGATCCACTTGCCTCTCCCTCCCAGGTGCTGGGATTAAAGGCATGCACCACCATGCTCAGCTTCATTAAGCCATTCTTAATTGAGATGCATAAGTATCATATACACTCAGATTTCAAAGACTTAGTCCAGAACAAAATAGCTCATTACATTGAACACATGTTGCTGTGGGACAATGGTTGTACCTTGTCAGTTGTATTTTAAATAAACGCTGATTGGTCAATAGCCAGGCAGGAAGTATAGGTGGGGTGACCAGGCAGGAAGTAGAGGTGGGGCAAGCGAGAATTCTGGGAAGAGGGAAGTTTCAGTCTGCAGTTGTCACCCAGACACAGATGAAGCCAGACAGAGCAAGCAAGATGTGACTTCCTTGCCAAATAAAGTACCAAGCTACGTGGCTAACACAGACATGAAATAAGTTATAAGAGTTAATAAGAAGCCTGAGTTAATAGGCCAACCAGTTTATAATTAATGTAGACCTCTGTGTGATTCTTTGGGGCTAAATGGCTGTGAGATCGGGCAGGACAGAAACCTCTGCCAACAAAATGTGGAAATGATAATATATTAGACATATTGGGTTAAGTATTATTACTAAAATTCAGTTCACCTACTTTTTACTTTTATTAATATGGCTACTAGAAACATTTTAAGGAGCACAGGCGGCTCAGGTAGAATTTCTTTTGTATCATTCTGATCCATAGAGAGGTCTAATCTAGAAGAAAAGGATATGAACACGGTACCTAAAAGAGTCTGATGCATAGGGAGATGTGCTTCAGCCTAAACTTCTGCCTTGTATACTTCAATTTTCCCACAGTGTGCACATTTCATCCCTTAGTCTGTTCAACCCAACTATTATTTTTAAAAATATTTCCCACCTTTAACCAATCCAAGCCCAAGGCTTTCACACAGACACACACACACACACACACACACACACACACACACACACACACACACAATGGAGGAACAGCCTTTCCCCACATCTGCTTGTCCTCAGTACCTGTTAGCAGGTCTGCTTAGCCAACTGCTGCCTCACTGGCCAGGGGACAGCATGCTGACTATAGGGTGGCCCCCAACAGTGGGACTGCACGGTTGACAAGGCGACAGCCGGACAAACGGAGAATCTGGTGCAGCTACAGTTCTATCTGCCTTTCCCCCTTTCCTTCTGCTGTGTGCTGTGCCACACTCCTAGAAGTCTTCTTGTTCTGAGACTTCTACCTTATCACTTTAGTTGGGCTCTCACCATGTGATTTCTATGTCAGCACCCAAAGAATTTTATTTATTTATTTATTTATTTATTTATTTATTTATTTATTTATTATGTATACAATATTCTGTCTGTGTGTATGC
>NW_026072175.1:0-2347 GCF_014885135.2 Alexandromys fortis
AGAAAAAAAAAAACAAAAAGAAGATTCCAAAATGTGAGGTGTACAGTTTTAGTGTTCACTAATATTTCCAGGCAACTTTCTAAAGATTGTAGTGATGTTTAAAGATATTCGTTTCTACACATCCCAGGTTTGATTCTTATTATTTTTAAAGATTTAAAAATAGGCAACATGATGCTTCTCCCATTTCTCTGCTCTTTTCCTGGTGACTGGGGATAACCTTCCTTTTCTGCTATATATCTAAAAATACATTTAAGTTTATCTCTTCTATTCTCACTTTGGTTTTTGATGATTTTTAACATAAGATAGTTTGAATTTTAGGTCAGGCATTTCTCTTTTTTAAAAAAAAAATCATCTGCATTTCCAGGATTACTGGAAAAGTATCTTTTCAGCCAAAGCTACTCAGACATTATTAATTTTTCCTAATGTTTTCATCCTGTGCACATGAATGCTTTTCTTCTTTACTTTTAACTTTTAATTCTCTGGTCTAGTCATAATTGTAAAAACAGATGTGAAGGTAGCAGCCTGCCTCGCTGGTCTCCTCACGGTTTGGTTGATAATTATATCCCACGTTTAACTGCATAAATAGTTTCAGTGCCTTGCCCAAACTGGCCTCAGATCCATACCCCTTCCTCTGGCCTCAGCCCCCTGAGCAGCTGAGATTATAGACGTGCACTCACCCGACCACCTCAGATTGCTTTTCCTTGTCAAACTGGTAACATCGGTCTTAATGCCGATTTACCTGGGCCGCACGTTTGGGTTCTCTCCAACCGAATGGTTCTGTTCGGCTGGTGTTGACAAAGGCAGGCGGGTTGTCCCACGTGTCCTTTTTCATAACATCCCTTCCGTGTCCTTAGCATTGATTCTGCTCTCTGCAGTGGACATCTGCCTCCTCAGAGCTCATGCCCACTGTGTAGCGTCACCCAGTTTGAGTAGACTGATGTTGGCCAAGGGCACAGCTTCAGCTGCCCGACCAGTCAGCTCAGTCCTCTCTCCAGTTACGTCACTTTGGTCACGAGAGACACAATGAGACTTAAATGAGTTCAATAAGGGAAATTTTAGACTTTTTGTTAATGGTTGGAGAAGCAATGAAATACCCTTGTATTTTGTTGGTAGCTATATGTAACTGTGACTGGAATCTTCAGCATTTAGGATGTTTGGTAGGAGGACCATGAGTTCAAGGCCAGCCTGGGCTACATAGTGGGAGACTTGTCTCAGAAAGAAAGTTCAGAGCTGCTGTCTTATTGGTATGATGTAATCAGAGCAGCTGTGGTTACCTGAAGGTGAGCCTAACAGAATCAGGCCTACTAACCTCTGGCTGGAGTGGGAAAAAGGTCACCAGATTCTTCTACAGTTTCAGCCAGAGACTCCCTTCTCCCTTCTACCCCAGCTGGAATCCTGCCTTTGCTGAGGGCAGTCTCTTGAGGTGGTGCTGGATTATAGTATACTGCTTGGAGTGGATTATATTATATGGGGTGGAGGGGGGGGGTCCGTGGCGAGGTGAAACTTCTCAGTAGCGTGGTTTCTGTGGACTCACCTTTTTCTGGTATTCCTAAAAGTGAACCCATAAAGCCGTTGCTTTGTCAATCAGGACTTGGAAGGAATAGTTTCTTTGGTCTGTTTTTGGTACCATCTATATGGTGAATAGGTATTTGTTCATGTTTGCCTGGGAAATGGTGTGTGTGTGTGTGTCTGTGTGTGTGTGTGTGTCTGTGTGTGTACAGGTTGAAGCTGACACCTGTATATGGAGGAAGAAGAAAACCAAGATATCAAAAAGGAATAAAGGTTGAATTATGCGACATTGTACCTGAAGCCCACATGATTTTTCTGCTTTTTAGGTTTGCAAATAAGTAAATCCTTCTCTTTGTTGAAATTTAAAGTCAGGTCAGGTGATGAGGGAATGGCTGACTGGAAACATACTTACCTACCATGAGTGAGGTCTTGGGTTTAGCCCCCAGCACCAGACAGACACACATATGTATACGTGAGTACACACACACACACACACACACACACACACACAATTGAGTTATTATAGAAAAAAGTCATTATAAAGAGTACACATTTGGCCTTTGTGAGAATTTTATTTCTAAAACTGTGTATGAAAATGATCCTTTATTGTCCTCCAAACCTTCATTCTTACCACAGGCTACAAAATGATGATCTAGCAGATGGCCTGGGGTGTGACTCAGTCAGCGGAGTGTTCAGTTAATGCTCACCAAACGCTAGGTTCATCCTCAGCACCATGGAAGCCTGGCAGGGCAGCACACACCTGTGATTTTATCACTGGGGGAGGAGGTGAAAGGAGAATCAGAGGTTCAGGGCCATCCTTACCTACATGAGTTCAAGG
>NW_026072176.1:0-2325 GCF_014885135.2 Alexandromys fortis
TTTTTTTTTTTTTTTTTTCTATTCTCATTCTATAATCCAGCTCCCACTCAGCACAGAAGGTGCTGAGGAGCTGATCCCCACCCCTCCAGGGAGGGCTCTGGGTGGTCCTGCTACGGTGCAGTCAATAGTCTAGACTCCCCAAGCTGAGACAGAGGAGGATCATTCCTGAGGAATGAATTCAGTTGAGGTGGAGACAGCATTCTCTTTTTACTCACAGTGATCATCATTTTCTCTTTCCACTGACTAATTTTTCTGTTTATTATTATCATTATTATTTAGTAGGGGAGGCATGTGTGTGAGGAAATCGGAGGACAACTTGAGGAGATTGGTTCTCTGTTTCTACCAGGTGGGACCCAGGGATGGAACTTTGGTTGTCCAGACTTGGGAGTAAACACTTTTACCTGCCAAGCCATCTGAATGAGTGTCCCGCCCCTCTGCCCCTCCCCTGCATCCTCGTGACTCATTTCCTGAATATGTGAAACAAGAGAAGGGCAAGAATGAAGACCATTTGTACGCCTAAGGGTAATTCTGGCTCCTGTGACCCATGACCTCCAGCATGCCTGAGTTCTGGCACTGTGTGTGTGTGTGCATGTGAGTGTGCGTGTGTTGGGCGTGTGCCTTGAAGATGAACTGCATGGTGGCTCTGATGTGCCCTGCTTCAATGCCGGTTGACAGCCCTTGCTGCTGGCACACCAGGGACATTGTCATTGTATGGGAAGAAGCCATTCCCTCTGTCCTCACTGACAGCCCGTCCCCACAGCACCACTGTGGAGTCAGCGTGACTGGTCAGAGGTCTCTGGGCCAGCATGCCGTCATGGACACAGCCTTGTGCTGCTGGGTCAGGGAGTCAACACATTTGAGAGTTTGTGCAGTGAAGCTGGTGGGAGGAGCGAGAATTGAGGCCTCCAAGAAGCACATTCGTCCATGCCCACAGCCGATCACCGCCTCTGGGATCTCCATGCTGCTCCCACACCCTCAGCTTCTAGGACTCAAATCCTTGGAACTACTTTCTTCTTCTCTTCTCCAATTCTCCGTATCTAACTGGTCACCAAGTCATTTCTCTTTCTTCTAAACACCGTCTGCATTGCTGTTTCCACTCTACCCAGCATGTCAGGGTTGCTAGTCTATGGTCTCCTTCCACCTATTTCTCAGGCAATGTGGACTCTGTCTCCCTGATACCAGGAGCTCCCCCTATTCCCGAAGCCTCCACGGCCACCTCCTTCCTAGTTCATAGAGCTAAGCGTGCTACCGAACCCCTTCTTATGTCCCTATCTTTCTTAGTCACCTTGGCTGCCTTCACAGTGACCTTCACACTGGCCAGCCTGCACCCCCTTTCAGAGCTTATGGTCCAGGACAGTTCCTGAAACCATCTCGGACCCACATTTCCTCGGTCCTTCTCCTGTGCCTGCAGGTCACCTGCCCTGTTCCTCAGATCACTTCTGTCTCTTTGCTTTCTGCCCAGCTTTAAGCACGGGGTCCTCTAGTTTCCTGTCCTTGGAGCTTTATTCTCCCTGTACGTGTCTCTCTTTGAGTGATCTTCTTGTTGTTGATTGATAAATTTACATCTTCAGTCTAGACCTGCGGTCTCCTGAGAGCTGGTGTGGGGGATCTTCTGAGGTCCAAAAATAAAGTGCTGTATTTATTTTTATCTAAAAAGTTTTAAAAAGGCCTTCCTAAATATTTAATGTACTTGTTGTCATTCACAGTAGTTATGAGAAAACACAGAGGCCTTGGAGGGTATGTGCTCAAAATATTTTTCTGACAGGGACATTGGCAGATTTCCCCCGCCTGATTTTTGTTACCAGAAATTTTGGGGGTGTTTCTTTGTGGTTCCCAGTTGATCCTGGGGAAATTGGGATTCTCTCTTGGTATCCACTGTCTCATTCACAAAAGAATGTAAGAATGGGCTCCAAAGGAAGCTACAGGACAATTCTGTTAAAGTCTTAAAGAAAAACTCTACGACAGGCAAGCTGTAAATCTCAGAAACTGAGAATGAAGAAAAGGGGTGCGGGGTGAGGGTTGCAGTGCTGAGGTGGGGGGTGCGGGATGAGGGGTACAGGGTGAGGATGCGGGGTACAGTGTGGGAGTGAGGGGTGCAGGAGCATGGGGGTGTGGAGGTGTGGGGATGCGGGGAGTTGGGTGTGGGGTACGGGGTGTGCGGGTGAAGTGAAGGATGCAGTTCAGAGGGTGGGATGCAGGATACAGGATGCAGGGGTGAGGGGTACAGGGTGGGGATGAGGGGTACAGTGCAGAGGTGAGGGTTGTGGGAGTATGGGGGTGTGGAGGTGTGGGGATGCGGGGAGTTGGATGTGAGGTACGGGATGT
>NW_026072177.1:0-2374 GCF_014885135.2 Alexandromys fortis
TTTTTTTGGTTTTTCAAGACAGGGTTTCTCTGTGGTTTTGGAGCCTGTCCTGGAACTAGCTCTTGTAGGCTAGGCTGGTCTCGAACTCACAGAGATCCGCCTGCCTCTGCCTCCCAAGAACTGGGATTAAAGGCATGTGCCACCACCACCTGGCTTTTGTATTATTTTTTGAGACAGGGTCTCATGTAACCAAGGTTGGTCTTGAACTAACAATCCTCCTATGTCCACATTCACAAGTGCTAAGATCACAGGCATGTACCACCACGCCCAAAAGGATCACTTTAAAAACACATCATGGGCTGGAGAGATGGCTCAGTGGTTAAGAGCAGTGCCTGCTCTTCCAAAGGTCCTGAGTTCAGTTCCCAGCAACCACATGGTGGCTCACAACAATCTGTAATGAGGTCTGGTGCCCTCTTCTGGCCTGCAGGCATACACGCAGACAGAATAGCGTATGCATAATAAATAAATAAACATTGAATAAAAAAATAAAAACACATCACACAGCCAGGAAGTGGTGGCACACGCCTTTAATCCCAGCGCTCGGGAGGCAGAGGCAGGGGGATCTTGGTGAGTTTGAGGCCAGCAAGCTAGCTCCAGGACAGGCTCCAAAGATACAGAGAAACCTTGTCTTGAAAAACAAAACAAAACAACAACAAAAAAAAAAAAGCCAGGCGGTCTTGGTGCACACCTTTAATCCCAGCGCTTGGGAGGCAGAGGCAGGTGGATCTCTGTGAGTTCGAAGCCAGCCTAGTCTACAAGGGCTAGTTCCAGGACAGGCACCAAAGCTACAAAGAAACCCTGTCTCAAAATACCAAAAAAAAAAAAAAAAAAAAAAATCACACATTCCAGCTATCAGCCATCCCTAGACTATTGAACTCCTAACTCAACTTCCCACCCTACCTTTGTCTGCCATGTCAGAGTCACACAGCACTCACTCAGTATCCACGCTGGCCTCTTTAAGGAGGCAAAATCATCACCGGCCTCTTTTGCTCCCTACTGTCCTGTGGTTGCCAAAAATTCAACTCTAGAGTCTGTGTTATGGTCAAAGGGACCATCATGTCACCCCTACTTTCTTCCTACCTGACTTTGTACCACTCTTTGGGCTCCCATACTCTGACCACATTTTCTTTGCTAGTCCTTCAGCAGACCATGGCTGGTCCCATCTCTCGGGCCTTTGTACCTGCCGCTGTCTCCTGTAGGATTCCCTCTGAGTTTCCAAATGTTTTGCTTCAAGCCTTCATTCAGGAAAGGTTTTTCCCTATACGATTACCCAACAGGAGGACTCCATCCCTCATCCTGCTTCAGTACTAATAAATACAGCTGTATGCTGTAGATACAGGAATATGTTCTAAGAACACAATAGCTTCACATTGTGGGGACCACAGGATGAACTCACAAACACACACAGCTACACTGCCTCTACCCCTGTAGCCCTACAGAACCACTGTAGTTAAAGGTTCATAACTCCTCAAAAAGTTGTTAGGCAGCCTATAGCTGTGTTTAGGGATCCCTGGATGCTGTATACAGCTAATAAAACTACAGTTTCTATTAACTGATGTTACATTGGCGCTCCTGACAGTGCTCCATCTAAATTTGTCAGGTTTCTCAACAAATATCTTTTGAATGAATAAAATAAATTACTGTAGTAACCCAGGCAAACCCAAAAGCACTAAAACACAAAAAGATAATAAATTCGAGATATGTGGGGGAGTCACCCTGCTGCTTTCCTCTGGCTGGCACTTTTCTAGGGAGCTAAGCAAGAAGAGGAGGTTTTAAGTCTCATTTGGTGTGCTGGGAGTTGCATAGGAATGATGGTGTCTGGGTCTTTCTCCCTGCCTCTGACCCAGGGGCTTCTGTGCCTTCCTTCGGGGGAAGACTGACTAGACTGATTTATGTTTGCTATGTTGGGTACCTGCTTCAAAATTCTGTTTAGTTCAAACAAGAAGTTGTCGGGCATTTGTGCCAGCATTGTTATAGGAACAGAAGAGACCTAGTGGGGAAAGACAGATGGACCTAAGTAAATGTGGAGCAGAAGGCAGACAAATTGATCCTTTTCCACAGTGTGGCAAGTACTACACAGAAGGAAGCCTGAGGAAGAAAGGCTTTATCCCAGCAAGTGATGGGGGCGCAGGGAAGCAAGGTGGTCTCAGAGGAGATAACACTTGAAGCAAAGGAGATTTAGGAAGGTATTCTAAATGAAGAAATAAGCCAGGTGATGGTGGTGCACGCCTTTAATCCCAGCACTTGGGAGGCAGAGGCACTTGGGAGGCAGAGGCAGGCGAATCTCTGTGAGTTTGAGATCATCCTGGTCTACAAGAGGTAGTTCCAGGACAGGCTCCAAAGCTACAGAGAAACCCGTCTCAAAAAACCAAAA
>NW_026072178.1:0-2378 GCF_014885135.2 Alexandromys fortis
GCAGTATTGACATTTTCATGGATCTCTCTTTCTTCATAAGTTTAAGTCATATTCTAATGTGTATTAATGAAAAAAATAACAGGCAAGAAATCAGACCTCTAAAGGGCAGCCTGCTAAGTGTGTACGGAGAACTAGGGATCCTTTTTACCCTGTGAAATTAAAAATTACCAATAACGATAGCATATTTGTAATTTTATAAGCATGCACACTTTTCTTGTTATTAATAATTAAAAAAACTTGTTAAAGGAAAAGGTAGGTTACTGTCATAAAATGTCAAAATTGCCCAGGGACTTAATTTTAGTTAATTTTAGTTTAGTTTGGACAAGTAGAATGATGCATCTTTACATTATTATGAATTATTGCTAAAATAGCACAAAATACTACTTTCCTGCTAGAGGATTTCTGAAAATAAATGTTGTTTATTTAGGTGTCCAGTTTTATAGCCTGAAATGATGCTTTCTCACTGTGGTATTTTCTCTTGGGAAATGCTAGGTAGTTTTCAATATACTGTTTTATTTTTTGATTTTTTTTTTTTTTTGAGACAGGGTTTCTCTGTGTAACAGCCCTGTCTGTTCTGGAATTTGTTCTATAGACCTCCTTGAGGCCTGCCTCTACCATCTGAGTGCTGGAATTAAAGGTAAGAACAACCATGTTTGATTGCATTATGTTTTTTATTTTTATCATGTTTAGAGGGGGAGCTGTTGCTATTGCACAGATGAAAGGTGGGAACCTTCTAAACATCCTACAATGCATAGTACAGACATCTGACTGTCAGCATTGTCACAAACAGTTGTGTGGCTAGATGTTGTGCCAAAGAAATCTTTAAACATTATAGTCACTGTGTTACCTAAGAAAGATGATTATGGTATGAAACAATTCAAAAGAAAATATTATAGCTATTTTATTTCACAAGTCCAGAATCCTACAATACAAAAGACCCAGGATAAACAATCAAATGTGAGGCCAGCTTGGGCCATAAGACGAGTTCAAGAGCAACATAAAGTTTATGTTGAAATCTTTCTTGAAAAACCAAGGACTTAGGACAGATATGCTAGTGGATAGAGAGCTCTCTTAACATACTAAAGGTGGGAGGGAGAGCAGTAAAAACTGATATAAAATAGCCCGAGTTTTCATTCCAGAGGATTTTATTTAAGTTTACGCCCTTTGTAAATTTAAATATAATAACTGGTAAATGAATGAATAAATGAATGGATATATCAACTGTGAGAAAACCCGGTACATAAATGATACATTAAAAATGAATAGCATATTAGTTAGCCAAATGACAAGAAATGTGAAAACATGTTTGAAAACAATCTTCATTATACTTAGGATTCTATTTCAAATATTTCTTAACACTTTGGATTCAATATTTCAGACATCTGAATTTTTGTGCCAGAGTTCTCTCTCTATCTCTCTCTCTCTCTCTCTCTCTCTCTCTCTCTCTCTCTCTCTCTCTCTCTCTCTCTTCTCTTCCTTTCTTTCTTCTCTGTCTCCCTATCTGCTTTCACGTGTTCTCATCTATGTGACAACACTGCTTTTCCCACAGCTAATCCTACAGGATTAAGACTGTATAAACTTTCATCCACCTGGAACTACTCTTTTGCTCAGCCTTATTCTTTTAGAATACTTTAAATGTCTCCAGCTTTGCAGAGAATGTTCTCATATGTCTTGTACCAATCTAATTTTCAAGTCATACTTCTTCTTATACCCACCATAGAGTCTTAATTATTTTCCACTGCTGTGATAAGGCATCATGACCCAGTTTATAGAAGAAAATATTGAACTGGGTGATGTGGGATTCCTCTCTGTATGGTATGAATATGTTTCATTACCATTGGTTAATCAAGAAACTAATTTGAACAATGGCAGGTCAGAATAAAGCCAGGCAGGAAATCTGAACAGAGATATATAGAATGAGTAGGACAGCCTGTAGCTGCAAAAAGAGAAGGATGCTGGAAGCTTATTGGTAGGCCACAGCCTTGTGGTGATACACAGATTAGTAGAAATGTGTTAGTTTAAGATATAAGAGGTAGCTAGAAGTTTGCCTGAACTGTTGGCCAAACAGTGATGTGTAATCACTATAGTTTCTTTGTGATTATTTGTGTCCAGAAGGCCGGGAAATTAAGGTACAGCCTCCACTTACAATTGGGTGCTTATGTTTCAGAGGAGTAGAGAACATGGTGGTGTAACAAAGGCATTGTAGTAGAAACAGTTAGAATTTAGTTATTGATCCGTAAGTAGAATCAGAAGAGAGAGAGAGAGAGAGAGAGAGAGAAATAAAGGGAGGCAGACAAAAACAGAGATATAGAGATGAGAAAGAGATTCAGAGAGGGAGAGAGAGAGAGAGAAAGGGGGAGAGAGGAGAGAGAGAGAGA
>NW_026072179.1:0-2371 GCF_014885135.2 Alexandromys fortis
TGGCTCAGTGGTTAAGAGCATTGCCTGCTCTTCCAAAGGTCCTGAGTTTAATTCCCAGCAACCACATGGTGGCTCACAACCATCTGTAAAGAGGTCTGCGCCCTCTTCTGGCCTTCAGGCATACACACAGAATATTGTATACATAATAAATAAATAATTTAAAAAAAGGGCTACCTAATCATTTGTGATTACTATAGATATATACCCACACATATACTGAAAATAAATCCAGGATGGTCTCTATTAAATTTCATTCAAATCAGCTGGCTGAACATCTGCAGAGGGCATGGGGTCCCAGTGCTCACAGAGAAGCACTAGGGAAACCAGGAATGTTAAACAAACAGGTATAACCTGTTTTCCACCCAGAAATCTGGGAATGGATGTTAATAACCTGTGTGGTGGTTTGAATAAGAATGCCTCCATAGGCTCACAGATTTGAATGCTTGCACCAGAGAGTGGCACTATTTGAAAAGATTCAGAGGTGTGTCTTGTTAGAGGAAGTGTGTCACTGGAGTGAGCTGAGGTTGCAGAAGCCTCTGCCAAGCCTCTGTCAACCCCAAAGCTTCTCTTTTCCTGCTGCCTACAGATTCAGATGTAGAACTTACAGCTCCTTCTCCAACAACAGCCCTGCCTGCATACTGCCATGCTCCCAACCATAATAATAGACTAAACCTCTGAAACTGTAAGCAAGCCCCAATTAAATGCTTTCTTTTATTAGAGTTGCTATGGCCATAGTGTCTCTTCATAGCAATAGAACACTGACTAAAACAACTGGTAATCTTTGCTATCTGTAGGGCCAGTCTTTTTTTTTTAAGATGTATTTATGTATATGAGTGCTCTGTCTGAATGTTTGTCTGCACACCATAACAGGGTATCAGATTCCATTCTAGATGGTTGTGAGTCACCGTGTGGTTGTTGGGAATTGAACTCAGGACCTCTGAAAAAGCATCCAGTCTTCATAACCACTGAGCCATCTCTCCAGTCCCCTGTACGGTCTGTCTTAACCTGAATCCCCCAGACTATATTTGTTTATCACAGACTCTTCGTAGATCTGAGAAGCATTTTGGAGAAGCATTGCTTCTCAGTCATAAAACCCGTCCTTATGGAAGATGTCACATGTAATTTACAACAGCCTAAGTAACCTCTGTTATCTTAGGGCCAGGACACTCCTGACTCCCACAGGCATTGTATTTACCTCAGTTATTCTCCCTATCCCCTAATCTTGAGCACTGTTTCTAAATCAATGGACCCCATCATTTGGAAGAGGCCATATGTACTTTGTAAAGAGTTTTGATGTAAAGGCCAGGCAGTGGTGGAGCACGCCATTAATCCCAGCACTCAGGAAGCAGAGGCAGACGAATCTCTGTGAGTTCGAGGCCAGCCTGATCTACAAAACTAGTTCCAGGACAGGCTCCAAAGCTACAGAGAAACCCTGTCTGGAAAAAACAACAACAAGAACAAAGTTTCGATGTAAACATGTCTTAAGCTTTGCTGTACATGCAGAGCTGAGTCAATTATCATCAAGAAACTTTTTTCCAAAATTGTGCTGTACTTCAGTATGTCTAAATCGAACTGCCCAGGGTAAGACTCTTAAAGTTCAAACCAACACTGTCTACTAAGTCATGTTGACCCAAATTTCCTTCCTGCCTCACTCAGATGGTTTCTCTACTCTGCTGGCGCTGTTGTTTACAGACCCCACAAACATCTACTATGTACCAGGTTCTACACAAAGTGCTATAGACTCAATGACAAACAAGCCATATACAGCCCATACTCTCACAGAACTTAAAAGTCCGTATGTCTGCGGTTTGGGGAGGAGAGGGTTGCATTCTGATTTTTGAGTTGTGAGGTTTTTTTTGTTGTTGTTGTTTGGGTTTTGGCTTTTTGAGACACCCAGGTTGGCTTGAAATGTGCTGTGTAGATAAAGTTGGCCTCAAATTTGTGGCAATCCTCTCCCCTCAGGCTAAAAATAGAAAATTAAAGAAGGGTTACAGAGACAGCTCCTCAGGTATGGGTCCTTGCCACCAATGCTGACAACTTCAGCTCAATCCACAGAACCTACTTAGTAGAAGGAAAAAACCAGCACCCATAAGTTGCCCTTTGACCTCCACAAGCACACTATGGCATACAGACACACACACACACACACACACACACATATGCACACACAAAGAAATTTTAGAAAGTAAAAATACAAATAACGTTCCAGGATACATAGTAACACCATCTTTAAAAAAACAAAGAAACAGGGCTGGAGAGCTGGCTCAGAGGGTAAAAGCATTGCCTGCTCTTCCAAAGGTCCTGAGTTCAATTCCCAGCAACCACATGGTGGGTCACAACCATCTGTAATGAGGTCTGGTGCCCTCTTCTG
>NW_026072180.1:0-2386 GCF_014885135.2 Alexandromys fortis
GGTTTTGGAGCCTGTCCTGGAACTAGCTCTTGTAGACCAGGCTGGTCTCGAACTCACAGAGATCCGCCTGCCTCTGCCTCCCGAGTGCTGGGATTAAAGGCGTGTGCCACCACCGCCCGGCCGCCTATGTACATTTTTAAACACACTGTAAACTGTTTAGAAGTTTTTTCATCTGAATCTGTTTTTACTGTATATATCTAACTTTTTCTAAGTACGTGGGTCTTTAATTTGCTAAGCGATGTGGCTAGGATTAAAGCGTCAGCTTTGGCGGCTGGCCCCACCTCTCTCAGCCTTTCAATATGGCAGAGGTACAGTTACCACCAGCTCTGGGTCTACTGGGTGGGAGCTGTGCTCACCACCTCAACTCTGGGAAGTACCATAGAGAACAGAAACCTTTTCAATTTTTGTCTGAGTAAAGGCTAAATCTGCCATGAAGCATTTTGTGCAACCTAGAAATGTCTCTGTATATGGCAGTGGGAATCCACCATGTTCTCCTGCCTCTGCACTCCTAACAGAACCTGATCAGTGTGGTTGCCCAGGCAGGGAGTGTTGTCCTGGCATGCTCTCAACTACTTTCTTCTTAACCCTGAGTGGGCATACAAGCACCCAGACCTGAACTGTGTGGCAGTCATGCAGATTAGGCCCAAATGTATGAGCACCATTTTGTAGGTGGAGATGGCTCATTCCTTTCCGAGGCACCAAGACTTGAAATAATCACACAGAAACTATATTAATTAAAATACTGCTTGGCCTATTAATTTATGCTTCTTATTAGATAACTTTTACATGCTAAATTAACCCATTTTTATTATCTATATATCGCCACAACACTGTGATTTACCAGGTAAAGTTCCAGTGTCTGTCCCCTATGGCAGCTACATGGCATACGTGGAGTTCTTGACTCTACCTATTCTCTTTATATCTCTTACAGCTTGGCTATATTCTGCCATGCCATAGGCCAAAGCACCTTTATCCATTAACCATTAAGAGCAACACATAGACAGAAGAACATCCCACATCACATTAGTATTGTACGTGTTTGTTGAATGAATGCTTTGTTAAATATATAGCTCAATAGAAATTGACGGACAGCACTGAGGGCACATAAAACACCTGCTGTTGTTACTAAGGAAGGATAAGAAAGTGAAGAAAGCAGAGACAGCCCCTACAGCTCTTTATCTTGGTGGCTTTTATTCAGTGTGTGTGTGTGTGTGTGTGTGAGAGAGAGAGAGAGAGAGAGAGAGAGAGAGAGAGAGAGAGAGAGACAGAGACAGAGACAGAGACAGAGACAGAGACAGATGGCACCCTTGGGTGTTTGTTACTCAGTTGTCATTCACACTGTTTGGAGGCAGGGTTTCCTACAAGCCTGGAGCTAACCAAATGAGCTCCTCTAGCTTGCCAATGGGTCAACGGGTCCTTGGTGTCTGTCTGTCTCTGTAGCCCAAAAGCTGAAATTGTAAGGATGCACATCACGCCTGTCTTTTTCATGTAGGTTTTGGGGTCCAAAGACAGATCCCTGTACTTGTGCAGACAGCACTTCACAGGTGGGTCATCTCCTCAGCCTAGAATACTAATGTGATGGAATTGTTATTAGGGAGTGAATATAAGCATACGGAAATACAGGATTTTCTGTTTTCTGACTCAGTCAATCCAGTAAAAGAGACACTTGCATGTAAAATCCAGCCCTGGGACTTAGATTCCCCAGTGCCCATCTTGTCTTCTGGAGAAGGAGCAGGCTTCTGCTGTAAGCAGAAAACACATCTAGCAGCATCCAATGAACATAGCTCATACATTGTTGGATGGCATTGGCACTTTTTGAGAATCTACCAGAAGAACCATGTAGTGGTGGCTGTATCCTGGGGATCTATATAAATGGAAGCAGACCAGGTGCCTGGCTACCTAGATCTTACAGCTTGAATGACAAAGCATGCAAACACAGATTCACAACTGCATTTAACCATCTGCACTGTACTTTCCTTATAACAATGGGGAGGTTTAAGCCAGGCTTGCAGCTTTCCATTCAATTGAATCACAAGGGTCCTATCTCTCCACTGTAAGAGAGATTCTGGAAAGCAGGGGGAGGAGTGGGGAGCAGGGGTTGTTTCACTTTCAAATTCCCTGAGTCATCCAAGTTCCACACACTAGATCCTGTTCATTTTAATATTATCCTATTGAATATTTGGGTGGTTGAGACCTAGAATCTAGTCTTGGGACAGCAACATGAATTGGGGAAAAACTGTTCTCAACATTATTCTGATGACCTCAGTTTGTTTCCAAAAATCTCATGTAAAAGGGAAACGAGAAAGTCCTCCGACTTTGGCACATGCATGAATCCTCCAATCTCTCTCTCTCTCTCTCTCTCTCTCTCTCTCTCTCTCTCTCTCTC
>NW_026072181.1:0-2369 GCF_014885135.2 Alexandromys fortis
TGACTCAGCTTCTTTCTCCCAGCATTCTGTTCTGTTTACTCCTCCCACCTATGTTTTAACCTATGAGGGCCAGCCAAGCAGTTTCTTTATTTTTTAACCAATGACCTTCCTCCATCATACCTTTGGGTATGACTTCTCAGGGTTGTTTTTGTTTTTGGAGACATAGTCTCTACTGGCCTGGAACCTGAGTAGTCTACGCTGGTTGGGTGGCAATTCCCAGGGATCTGCATCCCCATCCCCAGCAGTGCAACTGTGAATTGTGTGTGTCACTGTGCCCAGTTTTTTAAATGTGGGTCTGAGGTTGAATTCAGGCACAAAGAGCACTTTGCCGACTGAACTGTGTCTCAGTCCTCTCCTAATCTTACTGCACAGTGGCCTATTAGATGCAGCAGCAGAGACATTTTCTTTTCAAAAAATTAAAAAGTAAACTGGGACTGGAAGATTAGCTCCATCAGTAAAGTATCTGCTGTACAATCATGGTGACCTGAGCTCAGATCCCCAGCACCCACAGAAAAATCGGCTGCCTACCATCTAGGTGCTCGGATGGCAGAAGCAGGCAGATCTCCTTGAGGGCGGGGTTGGTGAGAGAGCTTGTCTCTAAAAATGGTGGAGAGTGATCGAAACAGACACCTGACGTTGCTCTCTGGCCTCCATCCATGCATATGTGTGTAAACACCCCCCCCTCCCACCAAAGCGGGGAGGAGAGGGAGAAAGGGGATGTCATTAAGACCTGTCCCATACCAGGCTAAGGATCTTCAAGTCCACAATTGCCTTTTTAGGAAGAGAGAGAAGAGCACACAGTCAGCACACAGAATGGAAGGAGCCTGAGGCTGTCGTGCTACTAAGAGGTGAAACTGACAGTCTGGTAGTGTAGGGAGGAAGTGACTCTTGCTCTGGGCCTTCCTAGGCAAGGGAAGGAAAAACTGGCTAACTGAAGCCCTACATTCTAAGCTCTAATCGGATGGCACGGAAATGGGTTGTTCTATATGCTTTCCGATCCAGAGACAGCTGCGCTCTCCAGCACACAAGCTCCTTCGAACTAGAAATGGCATCCGAGCGTGGTAAACAAGCCACAGGTGACGCAGCTGTGGAGCACAGTGAAGTGTTGCTTAATGCTCCGGAACTGACGGTAATTCCTGCAGTGGTCCCACAGTGTGACTGGATGCTTGGTTATGGTTAACTCAGCTCAAAAGCATTCCACAAGTCTAATTGCTTAGTGCCTATACTGTCCTGGAACTGGGAATGAGACCTTCTCAAGACACTGAATTTGGAGTCACTGGACTCAAGGGAGGAGAAAGGAGGGTGAAGCCTGGCTCTGAGGTTTGCCTGGGTGATGGCCCTTTACAATATCATGACTGGCTTTCTCCTGTTATTGCCAAAGGTACTGTTTGAGCCTGCAAGGTCAGAATGGATGGGGCAGTTTCTTTTGTGGGCCTCCCTTTTCTGGAAGAGGCAGGAAAAGGAAAAGGAAATCTATTGAGCGAGCACTTCCCCAGTGGCTTTGATGCTTCAACATACTGACCTGATTTCCCATCATATCCTAACATGTCTTCCTTGAAGAACACAGTTGTTATGAATGAGAACTCTAAAGTTAGTACAAGGGTTCAAATTCCAGAAGAGTGACTTATTAGCTAATTTATCTTGTGCAGTATGCTTCAACTATTAGAGTGAGTTCCCCCACCTCTAGTGTTGACTGTGAAGGAAAGCTGCTCTATTGTATTTGGCAAGCACTCACATACTACTTATTTTAAGGACTATTATGTCAACCACTTTTTAATATGCATGCCAAATTTTACCTGCTATCCTAAATTGATGGATGTAAAGTACTTCTAGTGATCTGAGGACAAGTTCTTGGCTTTGAGGTACAGCCTTAGAAGAAATCAGACTTCTACTAGATACAAGATGGTCTTATCATTGGCCCTAGAACACTTATGAGAATGACAAAGTGATATGAACATTTATGCCAGGAAAGGAAGTATAAATAAGGGCTCCACTGAGCAAACCAAAATCTGCAGTTACTTCAACTGGACAAAAAGTAAAGATTAAGGGGCTGGGGAGATGGCTTGTCGTGTAAGCATGAGTATCTGCACTGGAACCCCAGCAGCCATAGCCAAAGCAGGGCATGGTGCTGGCACATGCCTGGTATCTGCCTCAGTGCAGGGCACCCAGGAGGGATGATCTTTGAGGCTCACTGCCCAGTCAGCCTCATCTGGTGAGTCCCAGATCCAGTGAGAGACTGCTACAAACAGATGAAAGTGGAGGGCTTCTGAGGAATAACACCCTGGTTGACCTTTAGCCTCCACATGCATATGCACCAGCATGATACACAAGCACCCGACATGATACACATGCACCTGACATGATACACA
>NW_026072182.1:0-2366 GCF_014885135.2 Alexandromys fortis
TTCAAAGAAGTGTCTTGCCCATGAGCTACTTCCCCCCTCTCCCCAGGGTTTCTGTTCACATTCCCTGCAGATAAGAGTGGATAAGTTTGGCATGCTCTTTGATCTATTTTAAAGTCTCTGCTATTACGCAGTGACATTTGGCTCTAAGCAACAGTCATTTTTTTTTTTTTAGTAAAAAGGGAGCATTTATGAAAAGGAAATCTCTGCAGGTCAGTTGTACACAATCAGCACCTTTTCTAAAGCTTTTACCAAGTCACTGTTGTATCAAAGAAACTCTCCATCCATTGTACCCAGAGCAGCCTGTTTACAGGCTGATTAGTTGGAGACATCTCATGCCAGGACTTCGCAGCCCAGGCTGGGGAGTTAACATCTGATCTAGCGCTCACGTGTACAGGGCAGTCAGCCACTTGGGAAAGACAACTATTAAGACTCACTGCTGGTCCTTCTGGCCAGCGGATCTACATGCATGCTCTAGTGAAGGCTTTTGGGAGGCCTGTGCTATAGCTTCTGAGGCATAGAGAGAGACACTAGAAGCAGAAATACATACAAGAGAGCCCAGGGGCTGAGATGTCACATAGGCCTGGCTAAATTCTGTCCCTATTCCCTAAGTTCCTCTTTTAGGTTGTTAGGCACACTCTCTGAGAAACTTGGTATCCTTGTCTGTAAAGGAAATGGCCATAGTACATTATGAAACAGCTGAAATTATTAAAACAGCCTCTAGCATGGACAGCTGAGACCACAACTGGGGTCCACACAACGCAGTCGTCAACATCACGTCAGGAAAGCTTCAGAAAGACATCCCTGACAGTCGTCCAGCTCTTAGTCACTCTTTTTTATTTCTAGACAATAGGGGGAAGCTCTAACTTACTCAGAGATGAACGGGGTAGCTTCCGGGTGCTGGCTTTCTGTCCAGTCAGGCCTTTCTTTCTCACCTGCCTCCTCCAGTGGAATGAAGATTGGCAGTCATCACGGGCTGTACAGACGAATACTGCCTCCTGGGCTTCAGTCTTCCCTAGAGGCTGCCACCCCAACTCAGACACTTGAGTGGGAGAGCGACACTGACTTATTTGACTCGTGATTTTTACCTCGACTTTGTGTAACTAAACCTCTATCCAAATTGATATACCTTCCTAAGTCGTGCACAGCAGTTTGAAAACAATAAAACTTAATTAAAAAAATTTGATCCTCCTCAACTTAGGCTAGGGTTGTATCTTATCAGGATACAAGTGATCTGATAGTGGAGATTGGAAACTGGTGGGGGGGAGCTCCTTAGAAAGGTTGAGGAGTAAGTACAAAAGAAGCAAAAGAAGGAGGAAGGAGCATGAAGGGAAACGGCATGATACAAGTGGTCTCTTAAGGGAAACGGAAAAGGGTTCTTTTTAGGGAAGGGGAGGAAAGTGAATACAGTATGGTTACATCTTAATTGCAAATATCTTAAGTAAAAAATGTTTCTGATACCCTTACCACTCAAATATCCTAGCTCAGTAACCTGTCATAGTATAGAATATTGATGGTTTACCCTAGTGATCACGTAGAATCCAGTATGGGGACAACAGCATTGACAGCCCAGGGAAAGATCAAAATTCAACATACAGTTTCTACTGAATTCTAATTTTTTGCATCACTGCAATGCAGAAAAATTACAAGTCAAATTTTAATTAGCAGAGAGCCATTAGTACGCATTTTAACACAAAGGGACTGTACACACAGAAGTTGTCTTAAGAGGAGACCATGGCTGTTTCAGGCATCTTGATAAGCTGTGGAAGTAAATACAGTAAGCAGGGTCTATAAATTTAAATACCAACAAGTCTTCACAATCATTGGATGCCAGAACTTCAAATAGGAAAGATGATCTTCTTTTCCCACAGAAAGAAGAGTCTGGAGCTCTTGGAGGACAACCCAAAAAGAGTGAGAGAAGAAAGGATGGAGGACGAGCGACTCTACACTGCACAGTGTGATTCTCCTTGAACCTTCAGGGATCTATAAAGGGCAATAAACCCAAGAACGCCCTGAGCGAAGTACATCTCAGCAACCTATTAAGAGCCAAAGCTTTGAGTGTAGACGAGCAAAGCAGTTGACAACGGAATTGAAAAGGAGCAGAGACTGGAAAGAAACATGAAAGCTGCTGTCCCTAAGGATTTACAGGAACCTGGGATAATGGGCTATGGATTTGCTAAGTCTGTAAGTAAAAGCCGTTTTGTCTGGGTTCCTCTGGACAGACCATCTCAGTAGAGAACTGGGTCACTGCTGGAGTGTAAGTGCTCTTACTGTCACTAATGGACGCTTGAAAAGTAGGCTTGACTTGATTCTGAAGGGATGTGACTGTGTAAGGTCCTAAAAGAGACATCTTAGACCCAGATAAAAGG
>NW_026072183.1:0-2369 GCF_014885135.2 Alexandromys fortis
AGATGGTTGTGAGCCACCATGTGGTTGCCGGGAATTGAACTCAGGACCTTTGGAAGAGCAGGCAATGCTCTTAAGCACTGAGCCATCTCTCCAGCCCTGGAGGTGAGTTTTATTGGAATCAGTAATGATTGAACATAGCTCCTAAACCAATGAGGTGTTCTACTTGTATCCATCGGGAAAGTGGTAAATTTGAGCTAAGGGCCAAGCTGATGACCCACCAGCACCAGTTCTAACGACCTGCAGGATGCTAACTCATGTCTCCAAGGCTCTGTGAAGCATCAGCTTTCTGCTTTTGGAAGCTCACCCTGACTGCTTTGTGGGAAATTGGTGTGGCAGACTGAAGGCAGAGACAAGCTGTAGAGTAGTCTGAGTGGAGCACTCGGGAGGCGGGGCATCTGACGCGTATTTCAACAGCCTAAAGGCAGGGTTTTGTGAATGAGAGGTAAAAAAAAAAAAACCCATGACTGGCTTGGACAACTGGTGGGACGTTTACCGGGAAAGAGAAGAGGATGAAAGTCCTGTTGGTACTTAGATACGTGAGATTGGAGTTACTCCAGAAGAGAGCCCATCTTAGAAATATGGATTTGGGGTGCTCTGGTTTCCTTTCTGTTGCCCTGATGACACACTCTCACCAAAAATGAACTTAGGGGAGGATAGGATGCCTTTGGCTTAGACATCCAGGTCATAGTCTACCCTTGAGGGAAGTCAGGGCAGGAACTCAACCTGAAGCCAGGAAGGAACGCTATTTTCTGGCTTGTGCACAAACTCATGCTTAACCAGGTTTCTTACATAGTTCAAGACTACCTGCCTATGACATGGTGCTGCCCACAGTAACTGGGCCCTCCAGCATCTCAATAAGCCAATCCCTGAAGGCATGCCCACGGGCCAACCTAACCTGAGCAATCCCTCTTAGGTGTCTCCAGGCTGTGTCCAGGTAACTATCTAGGACAAGGGTTCACCAGCCTAAGGTTCCACAAACAAGGAAAACCTGCTGGCAGCCATCTTCTAAATGAAGTGAGAACGTTGGCATTTGTGGGGTAGTATGGGAAGAAAGATCCCCCACCCCCAGTAAATACTGGAGAAAAAATCAGGGTATAAAACAAAACCAGATAAGGTCAGTGGCATGGAGGCCAAGAGAAGCCAGTGAGGGAATGTGGTCTGCAACCACGTATTATGGAGCAGACAGACTCGAGGGTTGAGAAGTGTGGTGCTGGCTTTAGCTGAAACGTTGTGACTTTTCCAGGGGTTCTGAGGAGACTCATAGGGAAGAAAAGGGGGCTCAATAAACCAAGAAATTTGTTGAAAAGAAGGGGGACAGGGAGGAGGGAAGGGAGTGGGATCTGGGATTGGTATATAAAATTTAAAAAGATAGTTGTTTTAAATTTTTTTTAAAAAAAAGGAAAACAAGGTCCAGAAAACTGGCATTTTAACATGGCTCGACTTTTGTTGTTGTTGTTGTTGTTGTTGTTAAGAGAGGAAGACCTCTCTTAAAGAAGTTGTGGCACACCACCAGCAAAATGCTGGCTACCAAGAAGCTGTTCTTAACTCTGTTCTTTTGTGTCTAGAATTACTTTCTAGGTTTTCTCATGTTTTAAGTGGATTTTAGTCAGTCACATGGGCACCAATTTGTTGGAGGAAGCCACTTGTTGGTTCCCAGCCACTTAGTCCTGAAATAATCACACAGAAACTGTATTATTTAAATCACTCCTTGGTCCATTAGCTCTAGCTTCTTATTGGCTAACTCTTATATATTTATTTAACCCAAATATCCATTAATCTGTGCATCTCCATGTGGCAATGGCTTACTGGTAAAGTTTTGGCATGTCTGTCTCTGGCAGAGGTTCCACAGCTTCTCTCTGACTCTGCCTCCTTTCTCCCAGCATTCAGTTTAGTTTTTCCCACCTAGCTCTGTTCCTCTGTAGCTCTGCTATAAGCCCAAAGCAGTTCCTTTATTAACCAATGGTATTCACAGCATACAGAGGGGAATCCCACATCAGACCCCCCCCAAAAAAAAAAAAACCCAGATGCTTAAGCTTGAAAGAAATTAATTTCCTTCTTCTATCAAAGACTATGTAGATAATAAGCTCAGAACAGAGTTCCATGGTGTCAGTAATCTGTTGAAATAGGAGCAGCAGGCCTGCGTCCCCGGCACCCAGCCGCCCGCATGGCTAGCTTATGCCTAGAAATAATTACACAGAAACTGTATTCTTTCAAACACTGCCTGGCCCAGCTAGTTCCAGTTTCTTATTGGTTAGCTCTTACATATTGTTCTAACCCATTTCTAATATTCTGTGTAGCCCACGAGCTGGCTTACCAGGGAGGATCTTAACCTGTGTCTGTCTGGAGTGGGAGAATCATGGCGACTCCTC
>NW_026072184.1:0-2367 GCF_014885135.2 Alexandromys fortis
CACAGCTTTAGAGTAGTTCCCTCAAAGCTTTCTTGGCATTCTGTGCCCCTCGTGTGAACAAATACACTCAATCAGTCAAAAGAATTGGCCATGCCATTCCTGGTTTCCCTCACCCCAGCCGACTGCTCATGAAGATTTTTGACTCTCTCATTCATGTAACTGTATGCATCCCTTCTTAGCCATCTTTACACACCAGAGAAATGTTTAACACACGGAGAGACACTGACAGCCTGAAAATGTCCACTCGATTGGTACAGTGGTTATTGTACGGTGGTTACTGTGGCCTTGGTGAGAACATGTTTTGGAGATGGTGATGGGAGCACAAACTCTCACTCCCTGCATTTGATAGTGCTGAAGTCAACAGATGGATTGAACTCACCCTTTCTACCATTTCTCCATTCTATAGTCAAGTTGTCTTCCAGAATGAAAATGACCTTGCATAACATGGCATCCTGTGTAATGGAAGTTAAAGGACACTTACACAAAAGTTAAAATTCTGAAAGGCTGAATCCTGATTTAAAAATTTCTTAAACCATTTATCACTACCTAAGATGATGAAATCCAGCTTTTATCATTGTATTCAACATTGCTCATAATCCAGCCTTCATCATCTAAGAATGTTACTACACATCTTCTCCAGTCCTTGGACCCACTCATATTGCAGCTCTGAGAGGCTCTTCTAAGCCAAGCTGGACCAAGACTCCCTGCCTTGTATGTGCTTTTTTTTCTATGCTTTCCCTCATTTGCTTAGAAAATATCTTCTTATCTTCCTACTCATCTCAAGAAGCCCAGGCCAGCTTCTCCTAGATCACAGCCCCTTAAGCTGATGTTTCCTTTGTCCTATACCACCTTCACCCTTCTGTTTGGTATTAACCCTTTTGTTGGCAACAGATGCACCCATATTACATTTCAAGTTCCTTCCAGACCAAGGGTGTCTTTTGACTGTCTTTTCAGCCCTGTGGCTCTTTCTTGTACAGAACCAGCATTTGTTCTGCAGCTTGAGACTCTGAGCTGGGATTAATGGATGCTTTGTTGAATGAATTCCTCTTCTGGTTTCCAAAGCATTTTGAAACTATTTATGCTGTGTGGGTGGGTCTTTTCACAAGGCCAAGTGGGGTACATTGGAGAGAGGCCAAGGGTCTCCCCAGGACTGCTGTCAGTGGTGACATAACACAGCCCTTCATTTCATCACCACGATGGAGCTATCTCTTTGTTTTTTGAGATGTCCGGTATATCTATGCTCTTCTTGATTTTAATTTATCTGAGGTCTAAATCTCCCAAGCCATAGCAACCTGGCAGACACCAAACAAGACCATCAAAAGGCGGAATTGATCACCTATCTTCACATTCCCTCCCCAATGTAGGATGTTGTTTACCTGCTTGAGTTGAAAAGGCCTTAACAACACTTAAATCTAACACTCAGTGGTGGTGGTAATCTATTAAGTTTTTCTTTGGACTAATTAGTTTGTTATAGCATCTTACTTAGACAATGACGGGGGTATCTCTCTAATAAAGATGTGAGAACAGGAGGAGAATCCAAGAGCAGTGGAGATATGAAAAGAGTAGGTATCCTTAGGAATTTGGAGCCAAGGGGTTTGCTGATATTTTGGGGTAGCGGAAAGGGGAGGCGGGGAGCTGAGAGAAGACAGAGTATGTTTAGTGATTCATTCAACACTTTTATTAATTTTACTATGAGCCAGGTACCCAGGATTATTAAAGAAATAATAAGGTGATGATTATGCATTGCGGGAATTCATTATCTTGTGGGAAAATTGGATACAGAAAGTCACAAAGCAATATTTTAAGTACAATGGTAGAGGTTAAATATAATATGCCCCTGGAGCACTGAGGAAAAATGGCTCTGAAGGGGAGGGAAGTCTGCAGAAGCAGCCGAGCTGCAGGGAGAAGGCAACACTTACCTGTGTCTGTAAATGTACTCCGTACTCCAGATGGAGAGCGGAAGAAAAACCATTCGGGGCAGGATATCAATGGGATTTGCTTAACCAACATTCATAGCGTGCCTGTTGTGCAAGGGGTACTTCTAGTTGTGCAGCATGCATAGGAGGCCAGATAGGCAGAGGCCACACACAAGGCACTTATGTTCTCGTCAGAGAAAGGGAAGAGTCAAGACTGGCTCCAAAAGTTTCAGTTTGAGTGAGTGGCTCTGAATTGATAAAGGAAAGGGGCTGGTCTGGTTAAAAACAGTAGGGGGTTAGTTTGGGAAATATTTCATCTTGTCTCTTAGGTACCTGAGCAGTGATGTTAAAAATGTGACTTTTGGCTGTATGGCTTGAGATCCTGGTTGAATATATACTATTGAAAACCACCACCACTGTACGCATGACATTTGAAGTCAGGACACCAGGA
>NW_026072185.1:0-2369 GCF_014885135.2 Alexandromys fortis
CTGGAGAGATGGCTCAGAGGTTAAGAGCACTGTCTGCTCTTCCAGAGGTCCTGAGTTCAATTCCCAGCAACCACATGGTGGCTCACAACCATCTGTGATGAGATCTGGCGCCCTCCTCTGGCATATGGGTATAAATGGAGGCAGAAAGTTGTTGCGTAACAAATAAATAAATCTTAAAAAAAAAAAAAAACTCTAATCTCCTTATCAAAGACTTTATTTGAGACAGGGTCTCTTTAAGTTGCACAGGCTGGTCTTGAACTCAGAGAGCCACCTGCCTCTGCCTCTCAGCCCTGTGCACACCACACTGGCTCCATTAAAAACTCTTAGAAGTGTGTAACTTTCTCTGACAACTCAACAGCTACCAACAGTTGTTTCAAATAGTAATCAAAATGGAAAGACATGAAAACTAAATTAAATAAAGGACATAACCCACATTATCAAACTAGGAAGATGGCTAAGGAACTTATCACTGAGCCTAACAACCTGCCTTCAATCCCTAGGATTCCATAAGGTGGAAGGAAAAGGACTTTCACAAGTCATCCTGTGACCCCACAAGTGCAACCACATACAATAAAAATGCAATTAAAAATTCTTTTAAAGGGTCATGCACGCCTTTCCCCAGTACTCAGGAGGCAGAGGCAGACAGATCTCTATGAGTTCAAGGCCAGCCTGGTCTACAGAGCAAGTTCCTGACAGCCAGAAAATGTTATGCAAAGAAACTGTCTCAAAAAAACAAAATAAAAAAATGTGCTGGAGTCAGGTATGATGCATGGCTTTCTCTCTTTCTTTTTTATATATTTATATCCTTTACTTAAAAATAAACAATACACTTAGGCCACAAAAATTGAATATCATGATTAGTTTTTCCATCCCGACTACACAAAAGAAACTTCTTACACAATAAAAATAAGCACTTGGATTTACATCAATTGATAGAACTAAAATTTAAAGGACCTGAACTGAATATCACACAATCTGGCCCAGGCCCCGCCAGCTAAGAGAAAAGGTTATAGGGACTTAAGGGACAGAACTCATGTCAGGCGTCTTTCCTCTCAGAACCATCTCAATCCCTGAAACGTATTAAGAATGAGAAAGTTTAAAAAGAACAAATGGTGCATGCCTGTAATCTTAAGATAGCAGAGGGAGTATTGAGAGTTTGAGGCTAGCCTGAACTACAGACTAAAAAAAAAAAAAAAAAAAAGGAAGAAAACAGCAACAACAACTACAACAACAAAACCCAACGTTTTTGGCCCAGGGATGTAGCTCAGTTCACGGAGACGAAATCAATCTCTAAGTTCTACGCCTGCACATGTAAGACCTGGGCACAGCAGCACATGCCTATATTCACAGCACTCATCCAGGGTTGCACAGAGTTTGAAGCCAATCTAGGATACTTGGGCCTCGGTCTCACAGAAACACACAAAAGTTAATTTCGGGCTTTTGGATTATGGAAGTTTAATTTATAACTTGATTTAACTGATCCACTCAAGCTCTCTGCTTCACCACTAAAAATGTGGCACTTGAAAAATCAAAGCCTTTGGACCTGTGAGATGGCTCTGCCCTTTCCGGGCTTATGAAACTTGGTGCAGGCTGCCAGACCCAAGGCCGTGCTCATGTTAGCTGGTGCTACCTCTTCTGCCCTTTCAAACTCCATAAAAAATAACAAAGAGCAACAACGATGCCATCACTGCTTTCATTAGGCTGACACTCACATCTTGATTATATTCCAAGAAGACGTGGAAATTCAAATCCTTTCTCAAAATAGGATGTGCTGCCACACGGCACAGGAACACCTCATGCATTGCGACTGTCTTCTTGAAAATCGCCAGATATTCACTAGAAACAACATAAAATTAAAAGTGAACAATGGCATAAACGAGAAGTCATCCCAGCAATTATTCTCCGGAGCATTCTAAATGTAAACCAGGAAGGCAGAGACATAATTCATATCAACAGAGCTTTTAGTTGAACAGTTTAGTAAAAATGAAAAACTCATTTCTGAAACAGCCTCATGCTACTTTATTTTAGTCTTTATTGTATCTAAATGTTAATATCAAGTCTTACAAACTTTTCTATTATGCAAGTTTATGTTAGGTCACTATTGGGGTATTTGTTTTTTAGCTCTAGAAAAATGATTCGATACAACCTCAATAACTCGAATTTTATATAATCATTGCCTTAAGACAAAAATCTCAATCATATTTTCAGTGTTAATAATTATTTTCAGTGGTTAAGAGCATTGCCTGCTCTTCCAAAGGTCCTGAGTTCAATTCCCGGCAACCACATGGTGGCTCACAACCATCTGTAAAGAGGTCTGGTGCCCTCTTCCGGCCTGCAGGCATACATGCAGAAAGAATATTGTAAACATA
>NW_026072186.1:0-2385 GCF_014885135.2 Alexandromys fortis
AAACAAACTGGAAGGAAAAAAAAAAACACATGATAATCTCATTAGATGCTGAAAAAGCCTTTGACAAAATTGAACACCTCTTCATGATAAAAAGTCTTGGAGAAAGCAAAGATACCAGAAACATACCTAAACAGAATAAAGGCAATAAGCAGCAAGCTGTAGTTGGAGGCAGCTCGTTCGTTTTCTGGTTGCTCAGACGCCAATATAACCACACAGAAACTTTATTATTACAACACTGCTTGGCCTATTAGCTCACGCTTCTTATTGGCTAGCTCTTATATCTTAAATTAACCAATTTGTATTATCTGTGTATTGCCATGTGGTTGTGGCCTACCGGTAAGTCTCCATCCGTCTGGCATCTCTCTCCTGCAGAAGCTACATAGCTTCTCACTGACTCTGCCTACTCTCTCCTCCTCTATCTTCTTGGAACACTTGCCTTGCCCTACTCTGCATTGCAATAGGCCCAAAGCAGCTTCTTTATTAACCAATGGTATTCTCAGCATACAAAGGGAAATCCCACATCAGCAAACCAATGGTCAATATCAAACTAAATGGAGAGAAACTCAAAGCAATCCCACTGAAATCAGGAACAAGGCAGGTTTTCTGCTCTCCAAATCTATTCAATATAGTATTTGAAGTTCTAGCTAGAACAATAAGAAAAGGAGATCAAGGGGATACAAATCAGAAAAGAAGAAGTCAAACTCTCACTATTTGCTGATGATTTGATAGTATACATAAGTGACCCCAGAAAATCTACCAGGGAACTCTTACAACTCATAAACACCTTTAGTAATGCAGCAGGATACAAGATTAACTTTAAAAAAAAAAAAAGCAGTAGCCCTCCTGTACACAGATGATAAATGGGCTAAGAAAATAATCAGAGAAACATCACCCTTTACAATAGTCACAATAGCATAAAATATCTTAGAATAACTCTAACTAAACAAGTGGAAGACTTATATGACAAGAACTTTAAATCTTTGAAGAAAGAAATTGAAGAAGACACCAGAAAATAGAAAGATCTTCCATGCTCTTGGGTAGGTAGAATCAAGATAGTAAAAATGGCAATCTTACCAAAAGCAGTCTACAGATTCAATGCAATGCCCATCAAAATCCCAGCAAAATTCTTCACAGACCTTGAAAGAACAGTACTTAACTTCATATAGGGGAAAAAACAGGACAGCCAAAGCAATTCTGTACAGTAAATGTACTTCTTGGAGGCATCACAATACCTGACTTCAAACTCTACTACAGAGCTACCATATTGAAAATAGCCTGGTATTGGCATGAAAACAGACAAGAGGACCAATGGAATCAAATAGAAGACCCAGATATCAATCCACTCACCTTCGAACACCTGATTTTTGACAAGGAAGCTGAAATATAAAATGGAAAAAAGAAAGCATATTCAGCAAGTGGTGCTGGCATAACTGAATATCAACATGTAGAAGAATGAAAATAGATCCATATATATTGCCATATACAAAATTTAAGTCCTCAACATAAAACCAACTACACTGAATCTCATAGAAGAGAAAGTGGAAAGTACACTTGAATGCATTGGCACAGGAGACCGCTTTCTAAATATAACCCAGTAGCACAAACACGGAGAGCAACAACTAGTAAAAAGGGCCTCCTGAAACTAAGAAACTTCTGTAAAGTAAAGGACACAGTCAACAAGACAAAATGGCAACCTACAGAATGGGAAAAGATCTTCACCAACTCCACATTAGACAGAAGACTGATGTCCAAAATGTACAAAGAATTCAAGAAACTTGACATCAAAAGAAACAACAATCAAACAAAAAATGGGGTACAGACCTAAACAGAGAACTCTCAATAAATAAATTTCAAATGGCTGAAAGACACTTAAGAAAATACTCAACATCCTTAGCCATCAGAGAAATAGAAATCAAAATAACTCTGAGATTCCATATTACACCTGTCAAAATAGCCAAGATCAAAAATACTGGTGACCGCTTATGCTGGAGAGGATATAGGATAAGGGGAACACTCCTCCATTGCTGGTGGAAGTGCAAACTTATATAGCCAATTTGGAAATCAGTATGGTGATTTACATAAAGTCAGTCTCTCCACAATTACCTTTGCTAATAGACCAAGTAGGAATTTCAAAAAGATAGGGAGACACCCTTTCCAGACAAATACATCTTTCTTTGGGACCTTTAGTAACTTTATCTATGGTTTTGAATGCCAAGTAGTTCCCCTTGGACACTGGCTCATCCTGGATAGTGTCACATTTTCCAGGAGCACTCCTTTGGCATGTTCTGCCTTTTGTGTGTGTGTGTGTGTGTGTGTGTGTGTGTGTGTGTGTGTGTGAGAGAGAGAGAGAGAGAGAGAGAGAGAGAGAGAGAGAGAGAGAGAGAG
>NW_026072187.1:0-2334 GCF_014885135.2 Alexandromys fortis
GGGGGGGGGGGTGGCCTGTGGGCAGTGAGTGGCATGTGCGACCTAGAGACACAGCCTGTAAGGGAGCAAGGGTGGAGGGAGTGACCAAGAACTCATGACTGCTTGTTTGTTTCCTATTGCAGGTCCCAGAAGCTGGGGTTTCCCCTCAGCCCTTGAGTGGCCATGTCCAATCCCACTGCCCCGCCTCCCTATGAGGACCGCAACCCCCTGTACCCTGGCCCTCCACCTCCTGGGGGCTATGGGCAGCCATCTGTCCTGCCAGGTGGATACCCTGCCTACCCTGCCTACCCCCAACCTGGTTACGGTCACCCTGCTGGCTACCCACAGCCAATGCCTCCCATCCATCCAATGCCCATGAACTACGGTGAGTCCTGGAGTCCTGGAGGGTAGCTGGGTGTGGACAGGACAAGACGAACTTGGGACCCAAGGAGCCCTTACATTCCCTTCCTCCTTCCATCCCCTTTGGTACCCATTTCCTCTGCCTGACCCACCTTCCCCTTGGCCTCCTGTTCTTCCCTCCAGCCACTTGCTGACCTATGTATTCAGTAAGGACACCGAGGCCATAGGACATATACCAGAACTTACCCCCGGGAAGATAGCTGGGTGAAATGGCTTCCAGGTGGTTGCCTAAGGAACCACTTCTGTTTCTCAACAAGGCTGTTGCCACTGTGTGTGGGTACCACGTCTTCCTTAGGAACCCTAAGCACTTTTTTTTTTAATCTCCTAGAGCTGAATCTCCATCCTTTATATACAGTCTGATTTTTGTCAACAGCCAAAATGTCATGGTTGGTCAGTGAAGGTGAGGTTAGACTATAGTAAGCCTCTTTTCGGGGTGGGGGGTGGATTTTGCATTTCTTTTTGGTATGGGAGATTGAACTCCAGATCATTACAGGCTAAGCATGTATTCTGCCTATGAGCAGTACCCCACCTCATTCTGGGTAGATTTTGGAAACAGTTCCCAAAGAGGCATCCATGGAATGTTGGTGGCTTGCAGTAGCCTCAGTGTCCCAGAGCCAGTGTGTGGCCAGCTCCTACTGGACACTTGTTCTGAGGCAGACCTTAAGATATCACATACAGGTGACAGTTGCATGTACTATGTATACTGTGGACCTGCTACAGACCGAGACCTTGACTCCTGTGCCCACTGTCTGTGTACGTCTTCCTCCTTTTCTCTGGCCCTCTACCCCAAGGCTACTGCTCTGCCATCCAGTTCTACTCCCTAGATGCCAGCTGCTTCCCTAGATGGTGATGCCACTTTCCCGCCCCCAGTGATGGGGGCTGGGCACAGAGCCTGCAGCAGATGCCTGCTGACAGGACAGCTCTTCCTCACCTAAGCCCAGCTGGGGTTACTCTGAGGGTGCCCAGAGAACTCTAGCTTGATAAAGGAATCTGTGAGTTACAAATGTGTCTTCTGAACAGAGGTACCTGAGCCTTTGTTTGAGACAGGATCAGGGGTTCTTTGAGATGGAGGCCACCTGTCCTAGGTCCCCAGTTGGTTTGACATGATCTGTGTCTGGTCCCAGGCCATGACTATGGTGGGGAGGAGAGAGCAGCAAGTGACAACTTTGGCCATGGAGAATGGGATGACCGGAAAGTCCGACATAACTTCATCCGAAAGGTGAGATGGGGCTGGAGCTTGGGCGGGGGGAACTAGGCACAGGCACACATTCCACATAAACACCTCAGTTACCTGCCTCCTTGTAGTTCTATACCCCGCCTCAGAGAGGATCCCCCTCTTTATGATCCCCTTTGGGATGCTGGAGTCCACCCGGGGAAGTCTACTTGTATTCTGCTCTCCCCTCTCTGCCCACTGTTCCCTAAGACAGCAAGCAGCTGGGAACTGAATGAGCATGCTGTCTCTAAGCCACCACGCATCCCTTCTTTCAGCCCTTTAACAGAGAACCACTCTCAGTACCGAAGCCGGCAAAGCTAGCTAGATGTTGGATAGGAGGAAAGGGGCCAAGAAACAGCTGGAGAGGCCAGTCTGCAGTCAGGGAAGAATCTGTGAGGGCTCAAAAAGTGGAGTCTTCCAAATTACAGTTATTCTTTTATCTTTTCAAGAGAGATTTTATTTTTAATTAAGGTGTATATGTGTTTGTATGTGTGTGTGTGTAGTATCCAAGGAGTCCAGAAGCTAGAGGTACAGGTAGTTGTGAGCTGCCTGATGTGGTTGCTGGGAACTGAACTCAGATTCATGAGCAATATATGCTCTTAACCACTGAGCCCTCTCCCCGGCCAGAGCCTTCCAAACTTCTTATTTTTTTTTAATATTTATTTATTTACTTATTATGTATACATTGTTCTGTCTGTGTGTATGCCTGCAGGCCAGAAGAG
>NW_026072188.1:0-2369 GCF_014885135.2 Alexandromys fortis
TAGAACAATATGTAAGAGCTAGCCAATAAGAAGCTGGAACTAGCCGGGCCAGGCAGTGTTTGAAAGAATACAGTTTCCATGTAATTATTTCGGGCATAAGCTAGCCAAGCGGCCGGGGTGTTGGGGACGCAGCCCTGCAGCTTCTATTTCAACACAAGGCAGATGCCACAGTGAAGATGAAGCTGGGATAAACTCTTGGTACTGTGGACTCCTAAGGCCTTTGTAGGCCCACAGCTGTGGCATTTCTCCCCGCTGTAGGAGTCTCTGGGTGCTGCTGAATGGCAAGCCACCAGGTGTACCTCTAAGTAGCAAAATTAGGAGCCATTCAGTGTTTTAGTGGCACAATTAGCTTCCCAGTATGAGCACCGAGATTTTTTCTAATTAAAGCAGGAACTGTCTCTCAGTCTATAATAATCTCATTTAAAGTGTGTCCAAAACACTTCCTATGCTTTGTTTCAGAGCACCGGGCGAGTGCGTGTTTTAAATGATGTGAAAATGGATCCCCGGGATGCCGCAACCTCGATGGTTCCTCACCAGCCGTGTTTGCAAGGCTGGGCTCTGTCAGTCACAAGGGGCTGGACCATGACTGTGCTGGGATGTTGGTTCCCCTCTGATGAGTGGCTCAAGAGTCCCTGTGAATGATGCAGAGATGCCTTCTCTGCAGGGGAAGCAGGTGTCTGCCTCCAGAACTGACAGTCACCATGACACATAGATTTGAATTTGTAAGCAAATCTAAACAAAGCACTAAATCAAAGTCTGGTCTAAGAACCCTCTACCATCCCCCCGACTTCTCCATGGCAGCAACTGAAGTTATTCCTGTGGACTCTGGGAATGGCTCAAAGGTTAAGAGTTCAGAGGACCTGAGTTCAATTCCCTCACACAACAGCTCACAGCTGCATGCAATATGATGCCCGTTGGCTGACCTCCTCAGGCACCTACACTCACAAGCTATACCAGACCCCACATGCATATAATTCATGATAATAATATTTTACAAGATTCTTTCTGCATCTCATTTTATATACACACACAATGTTTTATTCTTGGGGAATTTCATGTGCGTATGTTTGATTGTAATTACTCCTCCCTCTCTTACTCCTTCTCCTCTTCCTCTAGGGCTCCTTTTCTTCCTAACCTCTCCCTCCCACTCTCATTTCTTTTATTTTCACATGCCACTGGATTTCATCAAGGTTGTTTGAATGAGCATGGGTCTGGCTGAAGCGAGAGACCGGCTCCAGCCCTGTTCCTCTAGGCCCCTCTTCCCTCCCACCTTCCCCAGACACTGGTAATGACCATTCCACCTTGGTTAACACGGCAAAGCTCTCAGCCCGCCCTTCTGTGCCTGGCTGCTTTCACTTAACACAGTGTCCCTCAGTTCCATCCATGCTGCAAGTGACAAGATTATGTCATTTCGATTTGTTTATGTTCTGAAACGAGGTCTTCCTACATAACGCTGACTGGCCTGAGGCTTACAGTATAGACCAGGTTGGTCTTGAGCTTGTGTTATCCCTGCCTCTGACTCTCCAGTGCTGAGACCACAGGTAGGTGCTGCTATACTCGGATGTGTGTATGTGTGTGCATGTGTCCACATAGTCCATTGTGTACACATTGCTATGAATACACACAACACAGAACAGAGAAGTCTGTTCATAAAATATTTTTGTCAAAGAATAAAATATTATATATAGTTGAATTGTATTAAATAGAATGCATTCATCTATATTTATCTATCTACAAATATATCTATCCTTCAACCTACCTATCACCTATATATTATCTACCTATCATTTATCTAATCCTATTTCTCTTCTATGTGTCTATAATCTATCTTCTGTCATATCTCTCTCTCTCTCTCTCTCTCTCTCTCTCTTTCTCTCTCTTTCTCCACCCACCCTGCATTTCCTTACCCATTCCTTTCTCAGTTGATTCACGTGTTAGCTCATTACCACTTAGGCATGAGCTGCTGTTGTGGAACACAGTGACTACTGTAGCTACAAAAAGATGTGTTGCTTTTGTTTATGCTGCTTTTGTTAATATTGTAAAGATATATCACATTTGTTTCTTCCTCATTTAATTATGTAAAGATAAGCTGCATTTGTTTCACCTTGACTATCTAAGGCATCTGATTGGTCTAATAAGAACTGAATGGCCAATAGCTAAGCAGAGAAAGGATAGGCAGGAATGCCAGACAGAAAGAATAAGTAGGAAGAGAAATCGAGGCTCGGGAGAGAAAAAGAAATGAAGAGAACAAGGGAGAAAAAGAGGGGCACACCTGGGGCCAGAAGCCAGGCAACTGCCAGGCAGCCAGCAAAACAGGAGAAGGAGAGAGAGAGAGAGAGAGAGAGAGAGAGAGAGAGAGAGAGAGAGAG
>NW_026072189.1:0-2373 GCF_014885135.2 Alexandromys fortis
CCCCCCCACACACACTTCTCTCTATTTCATGCCGAAGAATCTCCCCTCAGGAGAGAGATAGTACTACAAAATTTTAGACTAATATGTCTAAGACAGTGGTTCTCAACCTGTGGACTGGATGACCCTTTCACAGGGGTCACCTAAGATCAATGCAAAACAGATACTTACATTACGATTCACAACAGTAGCAAAATTATAGTCATGAAGTAGCAATGAAAGTAATTTTATGGTTGGGGAGGTTACTGCAACATGAGGTAATGTATTAAAGGGTTGGAGCATTAGAAAGGTTGAGAACCAATGGTCTAAGAGATAATATCACATGTGTATGTATGTATATATGCATGTATATATGAATGTATGTCTGAACACACACACACACACACACACACACACACACACACACACACACTGGTACAAGCAGAACCCAACAGTGATCTTGGAGAGCCTTACAAAATACTTTGATTACAGCAGAAATATCTGACTTTTTAACTTGAGTTGATTCTTAGAATGTTCCAGAAAGAGAAAGCATAAGAATCTTAGTAATATACTGTAAGATTACAATGTAACTGAAATTCTTTACCATTTGGGACATTTCTATTTACCAATTATTTTCCATAAAGGGGATACTTACAATCCTTTCAAGTAATTTTACCAATTATTTTCCATAAAGGGTATACTTACAGTCCTTTTAAGTAATTTTATAGTAAGATGTATTTTTATACATACATAATAAGATATGTTTTTACTGTAATTAAATATCCAAATTAAATATCTAACCATAAGGCAACAAATACTCATTAAAAATATCAGGTTCAGCATAAGGTTTTATTGATTCAATATATACTGTTTCATTAGAGCTTTTGTGTTTTATGAAAAAATACAAATAAAAATAAAATTTACATAAATTTTTGAAGCAGCAATGGTAAAGTACTAAGATTATTTCATTCTTATCAGAAAATTAAAGCCGATTCTTTACTTGCAAAAACTATTAGCATAAACTATGCAAGTAAATTCATAGAACTTAAATAAAGGCACAGAATTATAGAATGGAAAGATAATATGCATGGATTTAAATGTGCACACACGAGTGCACACCCACCCACATAGACACACAACACATAGACAACACAGACACACACAAGATACACACAAACACAAATACACAGATTTGTCTCTCTCTCACACACAAATCTCTTTGTCTCTTTCTCTCTCTCTCTCTCTCACACACACACACACAAACACACACACACACACTCACTCACTAACACCACACACAAGGTTAAGCATAGGAGAGATATTTTTAAACATTTTTACTATTATGAAATTTATCAAAGTAAATTTCTGTTTTGGATTTTTTTTTTCCCCTCCAAATTCAAAGCTAAGTGTAAAACCAGTAACTTAAACCACTTACTTGGCAAGCAGGACTTAGCTAACCACATATGCAGCAGATTATAGGCCAGCAGTTCTGAAAATGCTGAGATGATACAAGTCATCAAATCAGAAGTACTACTTTAATATCGTAAGCCATCTACTTCATTATCAAGACCACAGAGAAAATGGGTAAGGAACTAAAAGAGAAAAACGCTGAGTCAGTAATTTCCATCTGATGGAAAATGACCAGGGCTCAGAGAAGCAGGAAAAACTCTGGGGGAAGCAGCAGAGAGATAGAAGGATTCTTACTCATACTAGTAACACGTTTTCTAAAAGGACAATTTCCAGTAACTTGCCCTTAGAAGTTTAGAAAACACATTCTATAAACTTTGTTTGTTATATATATAAAAAAATGAACCTAAATCTTTTGGCAGGAGCAACAATCCAAAAACTACCCTAAGCAAGTTACATTTTAGATCCTGTCTATTTTCAGAAAATGCAGCTGCACAGACTGATAGCAACACCAAGACTCCAGGAACAACAGCATCTGGTTTCTCCTGGGAGAGAGTTCAGTCAGAAGATGACCAACATGATGGCTGAGTTCTGCCTTCTTAGAGTCTGCACTTCTTAGGGGCAGTGTTACACGGCCCCTGTAACACTGCAGTGATGTGTATTCCATACAGCCCAAACAGTCAGACACCAGGTGCAACCACAGGCTGACGGGTCTGCTGAAGAGGAATTTATCTCTGACCTAGGGACACAGTATTTTCTTACACTGTATTAGTCACTTGTATCTAGTTCAGCCTGAGTTAACTATAATCAAGATTTTAAAACTGAGTTCTCAGTGCCATGACCCATGTTTCCAGTGCAACTGTTACATGGGACTAGTGGTACTAAACAGTTATATATAGCCGGGCGTTGGTGGCACACGCCTTTAATCCCAGCACTTGGGAGGCAGAGGCAGGCGGATCTCTGTGAGTTCGAGACCAGCCTGGTCTACAA
>NW_026072190.1:0-2363 GCF_014885135.2 Alexandromys fortis
AAAAAAGAAAGCATATTTAACAAACAGTGCTGGCAGAACTGGATATCAACATGTAGAAGAATGAAAATAGATCCAGTATCTACTGCCATGCACAAAACTCAAGTCCAAATGAATCAAAGACCTCAACATAAAGCCAACTATACTGAACCTCATAGAAGAGAAAGTGGAAAGTAAACTTTAATGCATTCACACAGGAAACCACTTCCTAAATATAACCCCCGTAGCACAGACACTGAGTGAAACAATTAATAAATGGGACCTCCTGTAACTGAAAAGCTTCTGTAAAGCAAAGGACATGGGCAGCAAGAAAAAAACAGCAGCCTACAGAACAGGAAAAGATCTTAACTCAGCCCACATCAGACAGAGGTCTGATCTCCAAAATATACGAAGAACTCAAGAAACTGGTCATCAAAAGAACAAATAATCCAGTAAAAATTGGAGTACAGAGAACTCTCAACAGAGGAATCTAAAATGGCTGAAAGACACTTAAGGAAATGCTCAGCATCCTCCGACATCAGAGAAATGCAAACCAAAACAACTCTGAGATTCTATCTTACACCTGTACGTATGGCCATGATCAAAAACACTGATGACAACTTATGCTGAAGAGGACGTGAGGTAAAGGGAACACTCCTGTATTGCTGGTGGGAGTACAAATTGGTACAGCCCCTTTTGATGTCAGTGTGGCAATTTCTTAGAAAATTAGGAAACAGCCTTCCTCAAGACCCAGCAATACCACGTTTGGGTATATACCCAAAGAATGCTCAATTGCACCACAAGGATATGTGCTCAACTATGTTCATAGGAACATTTTTGGTGATAGCCAGAACCTGAAAACAACCTAAATGTCCCTTGACTGAAGAATGGATAAGGAAAATATGGTACATTTACACAATGGAGTATTATACAGCAGAAAAATTAATGACATCTTGAAATTTGCAGGCAAATGGATGGAGCTAGAAAACATCATATTGAGTGTGGTAACCTAAACCCAGAAAGACAACTATAATATGTACTAATTCATAAGTGACTTTTAGTCATAAAGCAAAGGAAACCAGCCTAAAATTCACAATCACAGAGAAACCTAGACAACAATGAGGACACAAAGAGAAACATACATGGATCTAATAATCTACATGGGAAGTAGAAAAAGACAAGATCTCCTGAATAAATTGGGAGCATGGGGACCAAGGGCTTAAGGGGAGGGGGAAGTAAGGGAAGAGTGAAGAGAAAAATGTAGAGCTCAATAAAATCAATAAGCAAGCAAACAAATAAATAAAACAAATGGTTTCAGTTTAAGTGCTAAACCACTTGAGACCACAAAGGCTTCTCATACTCAGCTTCAAAAGTTTTATTCTCCTAAACAAACTTGTTTCAAAAGCAGTGGTATGGTGATGGATGTTGACCCCCTTCCCTTCTCCTAGAAAATTAATTTCATTATAAAACTACATATGAACCTGCAGGAGTTAAGAAAAAGAATTCTTACAGATGTTTATGTTTTTATAGTACATCACTAAACATACCCATCATGGGTGTTACACACACTGGCATATCCTCCATCACTATTATTCTGTCTTTTCCATGCCAAACCCTAGAAAGACCTGGGCATGAAACTTTAAGGCAGTGTTATCAAACTGAATGGCCATTATCTACTGTCACTTGCACCAGCCTGGGTGTTGTGCCCATAGATTACCCTCTAGGAGCTGGCTCTACTCTCAAGACTTCTGCTTTTCTTTGCCGAACTTCCTCTCGGAAGTCTAGAATCTCAGATACAGACTTAAAGGACAACTTGAGCAACCATTTATTACTGAAGCTGACCGATGCCAACTGAGACATCTGGGATGTGATCCCAGCATGCCCTATTGACATCATGTTTGGCACAAGGCTTCATAATGTCTCGGTTCCCTATCCCAGCGGCTACAGTTTTTGTTCACTTTCGCAGTTCTCATTCACTCCACTCTTTCATCAATAACTGATATGTTATATTTACACAGATCTAGAAAGGACCCAGATCATTTTAGAGTGTCACTGTTTGTTGGCAAGGAGCCTAACTCTTTGTGAAATATAACCTGGAAGTCTAGTAGTACTAGGATTTGAGCACTGAGCAACGTGTTGTCCAAAAGACAGAAAACCTGGAGGGCCACTACAATGTTTGCTCTTGAAAAGATTTTTATTTTTTTTTTAAATTTTAGTTCTATTTTTAAGTCTGTTACTTTATCAGGAGTACAAAACAAGAAATTGTGAACTGAACAGACCTTGGGACAAAGTAAGTTTAAAAGAAATACTGAGAACCAAGTGAGAAAGTCTAATGTCAATGCAAATTCCGTCTGAGAGCCTGGCCTGTAAAATGTTCAAATAAGTTA
>NW_026072191.1:0-2371 GCF_014885135.2 Alexandromys fortis
CTCTTGTAGACCAGGCTGGCCTCGAACTCACAGAGATCCGCCTGCCTCTGCCTCCCGAGTGCTGGGATTAAAGGCGTGCGCCACCACCGCCCAGCTGTTTTTTAAGTCTTTATTTCTTTTGCAGTGCTAGGTTTGAACCCAGTGCCTTGTGCATGCTAGGCAAGCAAGCACTCTAGCACTGAGCTACATGTCCAGGCCTGCTGCCTCTTCTTACTTTTACTCACTGAGGTTGTCAGGCTTGTGAGCCCCCTCACCGGCTCTCACTTGTTGTGTCCCTTAATCCCACTCTCCTCTCCAAAGAACAAACTCTTTCTTTCCTTACCTCATCAGCCAGGGTGCTCTAGAAAACACTCTCACTGTCTCCTGTGCTCTTCCTCCTACACTTTTGGCGGGCACTTGCCTACTGTTCCCCACAAAACTGCCTTCATCAGATCATTAATAAGCCTGCTGTAAGCCGGGCGGTGGTGGCTCACACCTTTAACCCCAGGACAGGAGAGGCTGAGGCAGGCAGATTTTCAGAACTGCAAGACTGTCTCAAAAAAAGTCACTACTGACTAACATAGTGTTACATCCAAGTTAGTTCTCAGATTTGGATTTACTCATCCCTCAGCACCATTTCCTGAAGTGGATTCTCTCGAGGCTATTTTTCACGTTGCTTTAGAAGTGAGGCTCTCCTCTTCTCTCTATAGCTTCGAGTCCTAAATGCCCTCTCTGTAATTTTTTCATAGTCTCATTCCCAACACCAACACATTGGTACTTCAGGGCTCAAGTCTTGCTTGTTTAGCCTTTTTTTTTTTTTTTTTTTTTTTTTTTTGAGATAGGTTTCACTATGCATGCCTGGCTGGTCTAAAACTTAGGGATTCACCTGCCTCTGCCTACTCAGTACTGGAATTAAAATAAAACTGTGCCCCACCACACTAGGTCACACCTTCCTTTTGAGCTATACTTGCAGCTTTGTGATCATATCGAGTCCCCTGGTGAGTCTAATCCCTCCATAAGCACACTTTCAATCCCTAATTTATTCCCAATATAAACTCTTTTCCTAAAATCCAGACTTATAATATAGTGGGTACCCAACCTGCCTGCATTCCCTGGATGTCCAATAAACAAGGTCCTCCTAGCCGCCTTTAATCCCAGCACTCCAGGAAGCAGAGGCAGGCTGATCTCTGTGAGTTCAAGGCCAGCCTGGTCTACAAGAACTAGTTCCAGGACAGGAACCAAAGCCACAGAGAAACCCTGTCTCAAAACAAACAAACAAATGAACAAAAAACACCCCCCTCCTACTTTGCTACAGTCTTAACTCTAGACAAACTGTCCTGGAACTCAAGATGTGATGTATGTTAGGCTGACCTTAAATTCATGACAATCCTCCTGCCTCAGGTTCCTAAGTATTGATTTTATGCCCAGCCCCCACCCCAACCCACAAAAGTCCACCTGAGACTATAGGCATGAGCTACCAAGCCTGACCCTAAAACTTCTGACATAACCCAAACCCCCTTTCCCCGCACCTCTCTGGTCTTGCCTAGTAGGTAGCATGTCTGTCACACCTTCTGTCCCCACACGCTCTCCATTCTCCTTTAGTGTGCTAAAGTCCTCTCTACTACCTCACGTACAACATACTTTCCTTCATCTGGGACTGCCTATTCCCACAGGAAGACAGTTTGGGAGTTCGGGGTCATTGCAGCCATCTGTGACTGGAATAGTGCCTGACAGAGTAGTACTCAATTGTTATTTGTTAAACGATGATCATTTATTTAAGCTAGACATGGCAGTACATACCTATCTATAATCCCAGCATTTGGGTGGCAGAGATAGATAGATCTGATTTTTGAAGCCAGTATGATCTATATAGTCAGACCCTATCTCAAAGAAAAAACAAATAAATATATAATACTGTTTTTTATATTACGTAGAGAAAAATGTTCATCTAGGACTGAGAACGTCGCTCGGGTGGTAGAACACTTGCCTAACGTGTGAGAGGCCCTAGGTATGAGCTCCAACACAGCAGAAAGGTCAGCTTGTATACTAATAAGGAGTGGTACCTGTATTTCATCTTGACGAAGCTTAACCTACAGAACAAAAATCTAAGTGCCTTGGCTTTTAGTGATCTGGCCCAAACTTCCAGATTCAGCACTACAGAACCCCACTATCCAGACACTGCTTATAGATGTTCCTATGAAGGAAAACCCTGCCCTGCCCTAGCCCCAACTATCTTTCAAAACCCAGCACAAGCTGGTGCACGCCTTTAATCCCAGCACTCGGGAGGCAGAGGCAGGCGGATCTCTGTGAGTTCGAGACCAGCCTGGTCTACAGAGCTAGTTTCAGGACAGGCTCCAAAGCCACAGAGAAACCCTGTCTCGAAAAACCAAAA
>NW_026072192.1:0-2364 GCF_014885135.2 Alexandromys fortis
AAAAAAAAAAAAAAAAAAAAAATTAGGGAAGGGCCAGAAGAGGCCAAGAAGAATGAGAAATGCCCACTCTAGAAAACAGACAGTTCTAAAGCAAGAGCAATGGGGACCACCTGCAGCAATGCAGGACCATCAGTCAGAAGAAGAGCTACTTGAGATATATAAGAATGCAACCCAAACATGAGAAACTGTGAAAGGCAAAGAAGCAGACTTCTCTGAAGAAACCTTTCCAAGAAACAGAATGGCTAGCCTTAAAGAAGTAATTGCCCCATGTAAATGTTTCAATGCATTCGAGAAGAAATTATGAACCAACAAAAGAACTGTCCCTGGTTTGACAAACTTTCACATTCTGTGACCTCACATGGATCTTAAAAGCACTTAAGAGAATGAGCATCACGTGCCAGGAACCACTCTACTGGGGGGGAAACCAGTACACAGAAACTCACTGAGCAGCCAAGAATCCTGATGGAAAGACTGGATCAATTTAAACATGCCCACCAAGAAAGGTAGTAACATACTGCATCCTCAACACTGAATAGTCTGGGGGTGGGGGGGATGAAGCTAACTATAACCACGGCCTAACCCTTAGAGAGAATAGGGCTGTTATCACAATGATACTGAGCTAGTACCTGACAGAAAGCTATTAAGTCTTTCACAAAACTAGAAATAGAATTCACTGTTCCTGGACCCTTGATTTTAATACAATTTTGAGCCAACAAGATAGTTAAAACATGAGTCTTCCAACAGGATATGGTAATGCATGCCTGTAATCCCAGCACTTGGGAAGCAGAGACAACCCGAGCTATACAAAGATACCCTACTTAAAAAAAAAAAAAAAAAAGATTAAAAAAAAAAAAAACAAACAAACAGAAGAACACAGTCTTTTGACCACCAAAAGAAAATGCAGTACTTTGTTGGAGGAAATTGCCCACATGGATTATTTCACAATTTCTATTCTGTAATTCCTTCTTAATACCATATATGCTTCGAAAGTTTCTCTTCAATGCCTTTCAGTGGGAACACTGTCCCATGCATCTCAAGAAGAAAGCATGAAGAGATCCCTAGTGTCGTTTTCGCATGTATTACTAGAAACAAAAGCATTCTGTCCACACTTGCAGATGGCATTCCAAACTCACAACTACAAGTGAGCTCTATTTCCAAACAAGGTTACTGCATCTGTTCTCACATGGAAAGCAGCTAAAAACATGTAGAAATGATGGGGAGCGAGGCAGTGGTGGCACACATTTCATCCCAGCACCAGGGAGGCAGAGGCAGGGAGATCTCTGTGAGCTGGAAGTCAGCCAGGATTACACAAAGAGAAACTCTGTCTTGCAAAACAAAAAATAAACAAATAAACAGAAAATAAATGGATGGATGGGTAAATAAATATATGAAAAAGCAGTATCTGGAGAAACACTACTTCAATAAGCCTATGCTGACAATTAATTTAAAATGGTGAGTCAAATGTGAAGTTTTAGAAATATCTTTTTCTTTTTATGTATGTAGAGGAGTGATATAAACGACACAAAATGTCTAAAAGAATTATACATGATAAAAGTTACAATAGGAAAATAAGAGGGTGGGTTTGACTTAAATGACAGTACATATGAAAGGCCTGCAGACAGAACAGTGGGAAGGAAGTCAGAAAGCGTAAATGTTCATGATCCTTGAATTGCCTCAAAATGTAAAAATATTACATAAACTGACAAGTCCGGGGCAATTTTATAATTGCTAGGGTAACCACAAAAATGAAAAGGAGCCCAACCTCAAAGCTAACTGTGGTGATATTTGTTTGTGCTATAACAAATAAAGCTTGCCTGAAGATCAGAGTGCAGAGTTAGCCACTAGTTAGCCATAGAGGCCAGGGGGTAGTGGCACAGACCTTTATTCCCAGCATTCCGGAAGTGGAGACATGAAGGGATATGGCTGGGAGGAGAGAAGAATAAAAGGCCAGAGGAAGACAGGGGCTCGGGATTCAGTCTAAGGACTTGTAGAAACAGGATAACCCATTTCGTCTGAGGATTTCATAGAGGTAAGAACTAGTGGCTGGCTGCTCAGCTTCTCTGATCTTTCAGCATTAACGCCTATATCTGATCCCAGGTTTTTATTATTAGGATCAATTATAATTCGCCTAACAGCTAACACCCTAGGAGTGACACAATGACCTAGGGAAGGCAAGGGAAGACAGCAGCAGTGGGGTTCCTCCGCACTCACATCCACCCACGCCCCACTTAGACACAGAAGCCTGCTCTTCCCAAAGACCAGCCGGGGAGGGCTGGAGAGATGGCTCAGAGGTTAAGAGCATTGCCTGTTCTTCCAAAGGTCCTGAGTTCAATTCCCAACAACCACATGGTGGCTCACAACCAT
>NW_026072193.1:0-2367 GCF_014885135.2 Alexandromys fortis
TGGAGAGATGGCTCAGTGGTTAAGAGCATTGCCTGCTCTTCCAAAGGTCCTGAGTTCAATTCCCAGCAACCACATGGTGGCTCACAACCATCTGCCATAAGGTCTGGTGCTCTCTTCTGGCCTTCGGCATACACACAGATAGACTATTGTATATATAATAAATAATAAATAAATATTAAAAAAAGAATCCTGAACTAATAGGCCAAGCAGTGTTGTAATTAATATAGATTCTGTATGATTATTTGGGTTGGCTGGCCAGGAAATGAACAACTAGTCTCCACTTACACTTCTCTTAAGTTTTTGTTTCTCTTTCAACCTTCAGAAACTTTTGCTAAGGATGACAGTGTGGTCTTTTACAACCTGGAATGAATATTTCCTGAACCCTCTAGCTTTTAAGTTTTCCACCTAACAGTCCAGCCTTTTTAACTGACCTGACCTTTTCCCCTGTAGCTTCCAATTCTCTTTCTCTATCCTGTTTTTTTAATGTTTGAAATATAGCATGTCAAGCGAGTTTCTTTCTAGTCTTGTCAATTTGGTGTTCTGTGGGCTTCCTGCACGTGGAGGGGCATCTCTGTTTCTGGGGATGCCTTCATGGCAGTTTTCTTCTCATTTTTTGGTGCCAATAGCCCAGGCGTTGGCAGGACTGAGTCTCCAGCCTTGGCCTCATGGCTCCAGACTCTCCCACATTCCATTCATGTTTTTAAATGTCTCTCATTGATATTTACAGAATGAGCCGGTTCATCAATTTTGTCTTCCATTTCCAACTCTCTGGTTTTCATATGAGTAATTTTCTTGGTAAGGCTTTCCACTGAGGGCTACAATTGGTTTATTGAGTATTAGATTTCCAACACTATTTCAGTTAAGGATTTCCATTAAAAATTCAAACTTTATTTTCATGTATTGGATCAAATTATTTCATTTAGCTCTTTGTTACCTTTGAATTGTTTGACCACGGTTATAATCATACTTTTGAATTCTTTGTCTGGAAGTTCCTTCATGTCACTTTCATTCAGGTCATTACTATGGGACTTACATTTTTAGAGGTGACTATTTTTCCATGTTTTTCTTCCTGCTGAAGGATTTGTACAACTTTCTAGTTTCTTGGTTGAATTTTTCTCTCTCTCTCTTTTTTTTTTTTTTTTTGTTGAAGCCACCTTTCTTCTTTCAGCAGTGGCGTTTGCAATGTCCAGGAGGAGTCTAACTCAGACCAGGATTGCTCTGTTTATCATGGTGTTTAGGGCAACTGCCTCTATTTTATGTCTTCTGTTCTCTGCTGTGACAGGAAATGAGGTAGGTAAGGAATTCATGCCAAGTGTAGAAACTGGAGTGTCCCTGGTAGTGGATGGTCTGGGAGCAGGCTGGTCCCAGAGGAAGGGAAGTACTCAAAAGAGGTTGTGGTACTTGGCAAACAGTCACAGTACTTGAGTGACCAGAAAGGAGAAGGAGAAAGAGCATCGGTAGCCTAACTGGGAATGCACTAATTGTGATAGCTAGAGTCCCTGGCTGCAAGCTGACCGGGATGGGGTGAGTCTGAAAGGCAAGAAGACTGACTATCTGAGAGGAAGCTGTGGTCCCATTAGGTGTGGGACTTGGGTGACCCAAATCTTGAAAGTTCTTGCATCCATGTTAGAGATATTAGCCCATAATTCTCTTTTTTTACCATAGGGTATTTGTCTGGTTTGGTAATAGAGTAAAACTAGCTTTTAAAAGGAGAATTTAAAAATGTTCTTTATTTTCTGCTTTATGGAGTACCTTAAGGAGTACCAGTGTTAACACTACTTTGAATATGTGGTATGATTTTGTGTTGAATCCATCTGGCCCTGGGCATTTTTTGTTGGAAGATTTTTAATTGCCTCTTGCAATCCATTGGGTGCTATGTGTCTATTTAAATTATTGCTTTTCATCTTGATTCAGCTTTGGTATCCCATATATAGCTAGACATTGATCCGTTTCTGTTCGATGCTTTGATTTGGTGGAATAAAGATTTTAAAAGCAAGTCATTATGACTTTCTGAATTTCCACAGTGTCTGTTTTTTATCTATGATTTTGTTAAGTTGAATTAAAATGTGTTGACCATGGCTATGATGCCAGTATATCAAGGTGACATTTAAAGTATATATGATAATATTTAAAATATATATTAGTATATATCCATGGGTTGATAAAAATTGGCAAATAAGTCTTCACTAAGGTGACATTTAATCCCACCAAAGCATTAAGAATTTTTTCTCTGGGCTGGAGAGATGGCTCAGAGGTTAAGAGCATTGCCTGCTCTTCCAAAGGTCCTGAGGTCAATTCCCAGCAACCACATGATGGCTCACAACCATCTGTAATGAGGTCTGGTGCCCTTTTCTAGCCTTCAGGCAT
>NW_026072194.1:0-849 GCF_014885135.2 Alexandromys fortis
ACCAGCAAGAGCAGGACCAAAAATAGAATGGCAAGAACTTCTCAGATGTTAGGCAGTTACTTAGAGACAGAAGATTATTGGGAGTAACCTTAGAGTCAGAAAGTTGAGGGGAGTGGGTAGGAACCAGAATAGAGAATAAGTATAGTTTATCAGTAAATAAGATATTGTAAGTCAGAGAGAAAGACGGAACATAGCATAGCCTTTGTGTGGTATTTATTTGGGGGAAATTGGAAAAGTTGCTCTCTGGACAGACAGAAGCATTAACCGCCCTTTACAGAACTGCACAGAAGTCAGGGAGCTGAAAAGCAAAGACTGCCTTCGCGTTCTGGCCACTAGGTCTAGATGTGATTGTTGCCAAGGGATTTAATCTATCCCTGAGCCTCAGACTGTTGGCTTTCAAAGCACAGTCATTCCTAGAGAGCACAGATAAGATGCTTAGGCAACCATGAGCACTAATGGCATCAGGGAGAGTTGGGCACAGTCTGTCTGTAATTGAAGTTTGACAGGGACAAGTACGACAGCAGTGACTGCTGTGACTTCTACTGTCTCACTTTTATTAGAGAGATGCCAGTCTAAGCTGTGCTGCTCACGTTACTGTCCACTGGAACCAAGCTGGGGGCCTCTGGGAGCAGGGAACCTTAGTTGAGAAGATGTTTAATTAGACTGGCCTGTGGGACTTTTTCTTTCTTTCTTTCTTTCTTTCTTTCTTTCTTTCTTTCTTCCTTCTTTCCTTCCTTCCTTCCTTCCTTCCTTCCTTCCTTTCTTTCTTTCCTTCTTTTCTTTCTTCCTTCCTTTCTTCCTTTCTTTCTTTCTTTCTTTCTTTCATTTCTTTTTTGTTTGATTGATGAT
>NW_026072194.1:6732-8010 GCF_014885135.2 Alexandromys fortis
CTCCTGCCCTTTTACAATGTCTGTGGCATAAAAACCACAAAATGGATGTAGAAGTCAGAGAAGAACTTTTGGAAGTTGGTTCTTTCCTTCCATCATGAGTTCTGGAGATCAAACTCCAATCATCTACATGCCAGCAAGCACCTTTATCCCTTGAGCCACTCTCTGGTCCAAAATTATGTTTCATTTTGGTGCCAAAGCTATGTTAAAAAGCAGGTTAAATTTTTGAGCTAAAGAAATATCTGAAACAATTCCACAATAAATAGGTAGAACTAATGTAAGAAAATTCTTGTCAAAAATGCACAAAATGTTAAATGCAAGTGTGCATATTAGTCCAGATTTAGGGTGTGTCTTCAGACCTCAGATGATCCAGATTTGTGGGGATTTTCCTGCCTCAGATAATCTACCTGGATTCAGAGGAAATCTTTCTACCTCAGATAATGCAATGAAGAAAACTCCTTACAGGTGTGCCTAGCTGCTGGGGTTTGAGTTAGTCCCAGATGTAATCAAATAACAAGCCTTAGCCAACACAATATGTTTATGGTGTTTTTGTGTGGACAGGAGAAAGATCTGGAAGAGGAAACATTAGATTGCACACATGGTAATGGCAGTTGAATGGGTTGCAGCAGGCAATATGGGAAATTCTAAAAACTCTCTACTCTTAACTACTTACATCATTTAGCCTTAGAATGTACAAGGCATTCTATAACTTATTGACTAAATTATATAGGAAAAATTACAAAATGGATACAGATAGAAGTGATTGTTATGATCTGATGTGACACCAAGAACATGAATTTAAAAATGCATAGCATATTGTTGAGAAAAGTCTGACCCTTAAAGAGCTGAAGCAAAGGGGAGTTATGTACAAAAGTTCACCACTGTTCAGAACAGGATTCCTAGGGGAGACTCATTGACAAAAGAAGAAGGGAGAAAAAGTAACAAAATGATGAGATGCAAGACTAAATAACAATTTTGAGTCAACTGGTCAACCAAATAGACACATAGCAGAAATGGGGGACCTTGGATTTACTAAAGTGATATTAACGGATGTACTTGAGTTAATAGCACACTAGAAATCCCTAAGTCCATAGAAAGATGATTAAAGGCTATGGAACACGGAATTTTCAGGAATCAAGAATCATAGTTTGTGGCTTCAGCAAGTGATGTCTTCTCTGCTGCTGTGGGGGATGAAAGGTCGCCACCCTTCTTTTCTGAGGCAGTTTTCTTATTTAATCACTTAATTGGATCTTTATGGTGACATCTTCCATAGCGCTACAA
>NW_026072195.1:0-2356 GCF_014885135.2 Alexandromys fortis
TGACTGGGGTCTGGTCAGACAACTGAGTCCATGTTGATGTCCAAGAGCCATGCTGCCACTAGAGGCATGTTAATCTGTATGGCCTGTGCTGCCACTGGGGTAATAGTGACATTGGAAGCCCAGTTGAGGTATAGGGCCAAGATGAGTCTGAGACCCTATACAGTCAGGTTATGGGGTGATATCCATGGTTGCTGATACAACTGAAGGCCTTGCAAATCCCCAGGGTCTGGGCTGCCGCCTGAGGCTGAGTGGAGATCTGAGGGTCATGCTGCAACTGGAGCCATACAGATCTGAGTAGTCTACACTGCCACAAGGTGCCATGGTGACATCTGTGCCTAGACTAGAGCTGAGGGTCATGTTTGGTAAATGGCACTATGATATCCAGTGTGTTCATGTTTCTGGATCCTGATATCATTGAAAGCCATACCAATGCCAGGGTTCTGGACAAACAGCTGAAGCCAAGTTGGTGTACAAGGGCCATGCTGACGCTGGAGTCATGCCAATTTGAGTGTACTGTACTACTACCTGGGGCCAAGGTATCACCCTAGCCCACACTGCTGATGAGAACAATGTTGGGGTCTGTAGTCCTACCATACCATAAGTGGTGTCTGCGTTGATGTCCATGGCCCACAGTGCCATCAAAAGTCACACGAATGCCTGGGGTCTGGGCCACAACTTGTAGCTATATTGGTTTCCAAGAGCCATACCTCCACCAAAGCCATGCTGATCTGGGTGGCCTGTGCTGCCACACAGGGCCATAATGTTGTTCACTGCAAGGGTGCTGATTAGGGCCATGCCTGTGCCCATGTTCCTCCTGATGCTGGGGTCAGTGATGATGTCCATATTCTGTGTTACCTCAGGAGGTCAAAGGAATCATTCCTGTTAAAATCTGAGGTCAGTGTTGAGCTGGTCCTGCCCCCACATGACCCTGACATAGATAACCCTGTCCCTCATTGCACATTGCAGCAGGAGAACTGGCCCCTACACTTCAGAAAAGTAACCCACTCATCCTGGGTGTAGGAGAGATGGCCCTAAGAGAACTGGCTCTACCTCTCACTCAGACACATATCCTGAACCTTGAGTTGTCCCACCCAAGTATCTACCCCATTTATGACCTGCTGGAGTGCATGAAGGGACTGGTTCTGTGGAACAATAGTCAGAGGATCTCCATGACTTGAAGAAACAGGAGGACATCTAGAGTAGTTTTGGTGAAGGTCCAGTGACCAGAGTCCTTGAACCAGACCAATGGCTCATTGTAGTGAAAATTTTGCTAGTGGGGAATGATTGGACAAAAGGTTATATGTACTATTTAACAAACTCAATCTCCCAATGCCACTAGGATAAATAAAGAGGTGTTGAAAAGACAGAGAAACAAGGTTTTTTTTTTCTTTTGTTTTGTTGTTTTGTTTTGTTTGATATGGTTTAGTTTTTAACTAATTTTGAAGGGGGGTCTTTTGGGGTCATGGTATAGAGGTGAGGGGTGAATATAGAATGACTGAGAAGTAAGTGGGATTGAAGTGCCTGGGGTAAAATCCCCAAAGAATTAATAAAGAGTCAGGTTGGAAAAAGGAATCATGTATAAAAGACAGATATTAATATGGCTTATATAACAGATTTGTTATAACAACTAAATGGTTTAAAACAAGTAAATATTTAAAACATGGAGTTCATATGCATATAGGTTTAATTACCATTGAGCCCAAGCTCTGAATTTCTTGGACACTGCATGAAAGGAATATGATAAGGGACCAAAGGATGAAATTTTTAATATCAAAAAGAATAATTTCTTGGTTTTCAAGTCCAGTATGACTTAAATAGCAGCTAGTGTACTGTCAGCAGTACTGAGCAGGTGAAGAACAGTGAGTAGTTTTCTGTCTGGAAATCATCACAGTCATGAAGATCCACTTATTTCTGTATATGATATTATCATTATTTATGCATTAATTCCAGACAGAGGGATGTATCAGGCGATTTCAAGTTTACAAACTGCTTAGGTTACTCATAAGTGAGACCCTGTATCAAAATAAAAAGAAGTAAATCTGAGATGTAGCTTGTTGATGGGGTGCTTAAATACCATTTTTGAAACTTAGGTTTAATACCAATTTGACTAAAATTGTGGAATTTGCCCAGAAGGTTGTATTTGTCTACAGTATTTATATATGCATGGTGTGAGTATATGTGTATGTATGTGTATGTGTATGCTTTTGCATGTGTGTATGTGTGTGTATGAGAGAGAGAGAGAAAGAGACAGAGACAGAGACAGAGATTGTGTTGTACTTATAAGGAATGAAAAGTCATCATGTAGATTTGTATCAAATAGAAAGAATTTTTGTAGAATTTCTATCTGATCTTAGGC
>NW_026072196.1:0-2365 GCF_014885135.2 Alexandromys fortis
ATTCCTCCTTTATCCACCTCCCAGGTACTAGATTTACAGGTATGAATTACCATACGTGTTGACGTGGTGCTGTCATGGAGGAACAAGCAACTACTATATTCTAGGGAAACACACTATCAACTGACCTACATCACCGAGTGGCTGAAAATACTGAGAGTTCAGGATGTCTATGCGGCCTTTCTAAATGTAAGCATATTAAGTCCTTTGTTTTCTGAGCAACATAGACATTTTATGCTGTCTATGATGAAATGGTTAGCTTCTCCAAGTTTAATCTGTTTTGTTGTTGCTGTTCTGGCTCAATCTTTTATTTTGTCTATTCTTGGTATGAAAGGGGACGTTTCCCTAAAATGATAATTCATAGTGTGGGCTGCTGATTTGTGTCTTGCTTACTTTGGAAAATTAGAAGGAAAAAAATCAATATATTTCTAACCATAAGTATAATTGCTTAATGTATTTAGCTTTTAGTTTTCATTATAGCTATTTAATTAACTTAGCTTGTGTGTGTCACTTAAAAATTTAGGTTGCAATTATTCTGTATTTTTAAATAATCAAACACCATAAAAAATAAGATGTATTCAAAGTGTATACATATTTCACAGCCCAATTTTGTGCCTAACAACATTGTAAGTGTTTTCAGAAAACACATCTCAACAATGTACTTTTTAGTGGAAAATTTCCATTTTGTGAAATGCACTATTATTTACTGATTAAATTTCTTCCCACCATTAATCATAGATTTGCTAATTTATTAAATAGTCCAGATATTCAGGAACATTTTTGTCAATAAAGGCTTTGCACATGTATCATGAGGACCAACCCCAAGATAATTAATAATTTTATCTATGAGTATATTCATGCTAAACATTTTGATTCACATTTCCCTGACTTCTTAAGGGATAGTTTTAAATCTACGTAACCTTCAAGTTTAAAAAGAAATATAATGCAGTTATGTAAAAATTTATGAAATATTATGGTAAAATGGTGTTTATTGAATTTCTAGTGTTTGGTTGTTTAATGACCATTTACATACTCATATTGAATTTGTATTTACTATTATTATTCTATTGTGTTTTTTTTTTTGGATGATGAGGAGCATTTGAGTAGCTTTTATTTCTTTACAGGTGAATCTCATGTAACTTTGTGGTATCATTTGACAGGATACAAAGCTGAGGCTGGTGTTGAAGTCCTTGATTCTTGTGCCTCTTTTCCCTTATGCCGGGATTACTGGATTGAGCCATCACAGTGTTCTTGATTTGTATTTTTTTCCAAACTATTTAAATATACATTTTCTTCTTTCCTTACTTGATAGAAATAGTTTCTTCATGTGGTACAAAGATCAAGACTTTGTCTCTTACACAGCTGAGATTATTTTCCAATTTAGTGTTTACTTGATATTTTCATCTCCATGATATCTTTTGCTCTATATCATTGTTTATTTTTCTCTAAAAATCCATAAACTTGATAATAAGTGAGAAAATTTTATTTAAAAATAAACATGATAGAAAACTCCCCCTGAAGAATATCCACTCAACTCCCTTTCTTTGCAGTAGCAGGCTGAGTCTAAAAAAGCACCATCATTTTCTTATTTAGGTAATGACTGCTCATGTCACCCAGCTGAGTGACAGTTCTGGTTACAATTTTGCTTTTTTTTGCCTTTCCTCTTAAAGATTGAGAGTAACATTACTGTTTTTGTTTCCTACATTGTTGAACTTTGGTCCTTTAATAAATACCTTTTTAACTTCTATATACCTTTTATCACTTTTTCAGGACCTCAACTCCCTTCAGGGTAAGAAGAAATTATTTGCAATATTAAGCTTTTCATCAAACTCCATTTTTATCTTCTACCTTCTCTCATCTGTTTTCTTACTTTAAAATTTATCAAAGTCATCGACATATACCTACACCCTCTTATCTTGCACCTTACAATTGTTCTTCCATAAAAGCTGATGAGTAGTGTCTGCCCTTTCCCTGTGGAGAGACAGGCACTGCATCTGCATGCGTTTCTTTTTCAGCCTTGTGTAAGGTATTGCTTCTTTCACCCTGTGAGTTCAAGACCAGCCTGGTCTACAGAGCTAGTTCCAGGACAGGCTCCAAAGCCACTGAGAAACCCTGTCTCGAAAAACCAAAAAAAAAAAAAAAAGTAAGGAGTATTTACTATTAAGCTCATAGTGGCACAAATTTAAAGCACGGCAAGTTTTGAATCACCATTAATATTTATTTTTATAATTCCCAGCAATTACAATCCTCCATGATTAAAATATACACTATTTTTTTTTTTTTTTTTTGGTTTTTCGAGACAGGGTTTCTCTGTGGTTTTTGGAGCCTGTCCTGGAACTAGCTCTTGTAGACCAGGCTGGTCTCGAAC
>NW_026072197.1:0-2360 GCF_014885135.2 Alexandromys fortis
AAAATGAATATTTTCCCATCCAAATAGTTTTCTGTAGGTTTAGTGTCATGCTAGGCACAATGGTAGTCCACCTAGATCCCTCTTCAAGGAAATATGTGCTTTCCAACTACAAGAAATTGATGTTTGTCTTTCTGGGCCTGGGTTACCTCACTCAGGATGTTTTTTTCTAGTTCCATCCATTTGTATGTAAATTTCAAAATGTCATTTTTTTCTCACTGAGTAGTACTCCATTGTGCAATTGTACGTTTTTTTTTTAATCCATTCTTTAATTGAGAAGCATCTAGGTTGTTTCCAGGTTCTGGCTGTTTCAAATAATGCTGCTATGAACATAGTTGAGTAAATGTCTTTGTAGTATGATTGAGCATCCTTTGGGTATGTGCCCAAGAGTGGAGTTTCTGGGTCTTGAAGTAGGTTGATTCCCAATTTTCTGAGATACCACCATGCTGATTTCTAAAGTGACTGTCCAAGTTTGCATTCCCAACAGTAATGGAGGAGTGTTCCCCTTTCTCTGCATCCTCTCCAGCATAAACTATCATTGGTATTTTTGATAATAGCCATTCTGACTGGTGTAAAATGGTATCACAGTGTCCTTTTTATTTGTATTTCACTGATGGCTAAGTATTTTGAACATTTTCTCAAGTGTCTTTTGCCTATTTGAGATTTTTCTGTTAAGAATTATCCCATTTTAAAAATTGGATTATTTGGTATTTTGATGTCTAGTTTCTTTAGTTCTTTATATATTTTGGAAATCAGTCTTCTGCCTGAAGTGGGATTGGTGAAGATCTTATCCCATTTAGTAGGCTGTTCATTGACTGTATCCTTTGCCTTGCAGAAGTATCTCAGTTTCAGAAGGTCCCATTTATTAATTGTTGCTGTCAGTGTCTGGGCCACTCATGCTATATTTGGGAAGTAGTCTCCTGTGCCCATGTGTTAAAGGCCATTTCCCACTTTCTCTTCTATGATGGTCAGTGTGTCTGAATTTATATTGAGGTCTTTGATTAATTGGGAATTGAGTTTTGTGCATGGGGTTAGGTATAGGTATATTTGCATTCTTCTAAAAGTTGACATCCAGATATACCAGCACTATATGTTGAAGATGCTTTCTTTTTTTTATTGTATAGTTCTTGCTTCTTTGTCAAAATCAGGAGTTCATAGGTGTGTGGCTTAATATCAGTGTCTTCAATTTAATTCCATTGGCCCACCTATCTGTTTTTAGGACAAGACCAATCTGTTTTATTACTGTAGCTCTATAATAGAGCTTGATGTCAGGGATGGTGATGCCTCTGAAAGTTCCTTTATGTACAGGATTGTTTTGACTATCCTGTGGTTTTTCCTTTTTATATGAAGTTGAGTACTATTCTTTCAAGGTCTGTGAAAAATTGTATTGGGATTTTGATAGGGATTGCATTGAATGGGTAGATTGCATTTGGTAGGATTTCCATTTTTATTACATAGATTTTACCTATCCAAGAACTTGGGAGATCTTTCCATTTTTCTAATATTTTCTTCAATTTCTTTCTTCAAAGACTTAAAGTTCTTGTTGTACAGGTCTTTTACTTCTTTGGTTAGTGTTACCTCAAGATATTTTATGCTATTTGTGGCTATTGTAAATGGTGATGTTTCTCTGATTTCTTTCTCACATTACTGGAGGTGTTCATCAGCTGTATGAGTTCCCCTGCAGAAATTTTGGGGTCACTTATGTATACTATCATATCATCTGCAAATAGCAAAACTTTGACTTCTTCCTTTCCAATTTGTATCCCCTTGATATCCGTTTGTTGTCTTATTATTCTAACTAGAATTTCGAGGACTACGTTGAATAGATATGGAGAGAATGGACAGCCTTGTTTTGGTCCTGATTTTGGTGGAATCGCTGGAGTTTCACTCCATTTAATTTTGATTTTGACTGTCAGCTTGCTGTATATTGTTTTTATTATGTTTAAATACATTCCTTGTACCTGGATCTCTCCAAGACCTTTATCAGGGTGGAGTGTTGGATTTTGTTGAAGGTTTCTTTCAGCATCTAATGAGATGATCATTTTTTCTTTCAGTTTATTTATACGGTGGATTACATTAATAAATTTTCATATGTTGAACCATTCCTGCATCTCTGAGATTAAGCCAACTTGATCACGGTGGATGATTTTTTTTAAATGTGTTCTTGGATTTGGTTTGCCAGTATTTTATTGAGTATTTTACATCAATGTTCATGAGGGGATGTTGGTCTATAATTCTCTTTCTTAGCTGAGTCTTTGTGTTGTTTGTGTATCTGGGAAACTATAGCCTCATAAAAAGTGTTTGGCAATGTTTCTTCTGTTTTTATTGTGTGGAACAATTTAAGGAGTATAGGTATTAGCTCT
>NW_026072198.1:0-2364 GCF_014885135.2 Alexandromys fortis
GATTAGAACAGCTCGTCCACATACATAAAGACAAATGTGTATATACTCATATATGCTAGACATACACACACCAAGAACGGCTACAATTCAATAATATAAGCATAAACAATGTATTTTTATACGGGGGGGGGGGGGGGATTTGGACAGACAGTGCCAAGTTTTCAGGCACTGGAGCGGGCTGTTTGGCTTTTCAACAAGCAAGATCATGGACCAAATTAGCCTCTTTTCTTTGTACATTACCCCACAGCCGGTGCCTTGTGAAAGTATCACAAAAGAAACTTAACACTATCTGAAGAGTACGGATGAAATTCTAGATAAAGCAAACTATAGAAGTAGCAGAAGGCAGGGGCTGCTAAGAAATGAAGAAACAACTAATTCTGTTGTAAAGGGCCCCAAGAAACTCATTCAAGCGACTGTGCTCTTAGTAATGGTGATAGTTATATGACTGTATAGGTCAAAATCAGGGGTTCTCAACTTAGCACTATTGACCAAGACATCTTATAGAGAGTATTTCATTGGGGGCTTGTTGATAGTTTCAGAGGGCTAGTCCATGGTCGTCACGTCAGACAGCATGGCAGCAGCCAGCAGGCATGGTGCTGGAGCTTACACCTGAGTCAAGAGCAGGAGGCAGGGGGAATAAGAGGGGAGAGAGGAAGAGAGAAAGAGAAATAGAGAGGGAGGGAGGGAGGGAGGGAGGGAGGGAGGGAGAGCTACAGTGACACACCTCTTCCAAGGTCACATCTCCTAATCCTATCCAAAGCAGTTCCACCAACTAGAGACCAAGTATTCAGATATATGAGTCTCTGGGGGGCCTTCCCATCTATCCCCACAACACTACCTAACTTTCCACAGTGCTCCTGAGGAACCTGATGCGGCCACAATCCTCAGCCTTCTGAACATTTACGTTTAAATCACTCTGGACAGCCTCAGTCCATAGCTCCCCCAGTCCTACTTCTACGAGACAGTCTTTCCCTTTCTGACCTTTGTGAAACTCTTGTTTCATTTTCCATATTTTTCATTTCAAATGATGCTTTCTAACTCTCAATGTGTTCCTTTCACCAAGGACATTATTGTAACTCTTCCTATTTCTTTTCTTCTGATGTACACCTCCTAGAGCTAATGCTTGCTTCAAGCTCTCATGATAAAATCCCTCTTTCAATGTATGGTGATCCTTAGCTATCCATACACAGCTGATTATAGAGTCTTCAGATTGCCTCTCCTAGAAGCCTGGGTAGAAGCTTCTAAACTGATGGGCTTCAGCACACGATCATGCTCAAGCAAGAAACTGGCTTTTCCTCCAGGAGTTCTCAGTTTCTGTCTGCATTTCCTCAGGGGACTTAGCATTTCCCCAAGATGAATTTTCTATCAAGCAGTTCCTTGTGACTCCTATTTATATCCTTGCTGTCAGTGTGTCTTTTGTCCCCAAGTCCGTCAGACCCAGATTTTGAAGAAATTAGTGCTGTCTCTGAAGGGGGCTAATAAAATGGCTGGAGCAGCCTGGAAACATGGGGGAGGGAGAAGACTAAAAACTCCATTCACCAACCATCACTCTGTTCCCCCACCCCACCCCGAACTTCACATCACAAATGAATAATCTGGGTTGAGGCAAAAAGCACCAAATCAAAAGATGCTGGGTCTGAGAAAAGTCACGAGTTGAGTGGAATGTGGAAAAGCTATGGGTCAGAAAACAGTAGAGTCAACAGTTCTAACAGTCAACCAACTAGGAACCAAGGCAAGGTGGACAGAGTTTCTTAGGAAACTGAGTCTTTCTGTGATAAGGCCAGGGGCTGAAGAAAGGACTCAGGTTACTCAAGCACCAACTTCTCCAGCGACTGGGCTATGAGGTGGCTCACAGCCAACGGCAACTCCAGTTTCAAAGGATCCCACCCACTCGTCTGGCAACACACACACACACACACACACACACACACACGATATACAAACATGCATGTAGGCAAAAAGACCACACAAATAAAATAAAATAATTCCAAAGCCTAGTTATATATTTGGGCTGGGTGGGGTAGGATGTGAAGACAGGGGTAGTATGAATTGGTCTTCATGGAGAAAGTGATTTGTGGGGTTGATTTCAAGAGTCTAGCACTCTGGATCCAGCTCTCTCCTCGAAGGTGACCCAGGAACTTAGAAGATATTCACTAAGACACTAAAGAAACTCCAGAATGAACGGGACGCCCGTGTGAAAGCTGGGAAAGAGGCTTTGACTTAGGGCAGAACAGCTATAGCAGGTTAAAGGGTAGGAAAGCTCCTAAGGCCCCGCCCTGTTCTGAGCGCCAAGTAGCCAACGCCCTCTGCTCTGAGTTTCCCTGTGGCCATGCTCTCCACCATGGCGGGGGGGGGGGGGGGGGG
>NW_026072199.1:0-2364 GCF_014885135.2 Alexandromys fortis
CCCCCCCCCCCCCACCCCGCCCTCACTCCCTTCCTCCCTTTCTTCCCTGTGGCTGTATAGATTCCACAGTGCAGAGCATGTAGAAGTCAGAGGAAAAACAACTTTTGGGTGTTGATTCTCTCCGCCTATCATGTCAGTTCCAGGGACTGAAGTCAGGTCACCAGACTTGTTTGCAGGAGCCTCTACCCACCAAGCCGGCTCCCCGGCCTGCTTGCTTGTCAGCTCTCTTTCCTCCCCGTGTATTACTGTCCTGAGCACTTTATATTGCATTGATAGTACTTAATTGAAGCTTAACTGTATATTTTGGGATATTACTTAACTTTATTTTCACAGTCATTTTTGTCTGAGACAGGGCTTCTTTGTGGTGTATCTCTGACTGTCCTGGAACTAGCTGTGTAGACAGGTTGGCCTCAAACTGAAAGATATCTGCCTACCTCAGCCTTCTGGGATTATAGGCATGTGTTACCACACCTGGGTTATTTTCATAATCTTTAAAAACAATATTAGAGCCAGGTGGTGTTGGTGTATGCCTTTAATCCTCTGCACTAGAGAAGCGGAGGCACGAGGATCTCTGTGAGTTTAAGTCCAGCTGGTTCGGGAACAGGTCCTAAAGCTACAGAGAAAAAAACACAAAACAAAGAACAAACGGAAAACAGTATTAGGTACTTGTATTGTGGCTAGGCTAAGAAGGAATTTTGAGTTGCTGTTTATTTATTTTTTGTGAGAAGAGTTGTAGTTGATCACAGCTTAGCATTGATTGCAGCTTCTGCTTTTATCTTTGCTCTTGGTTCTCACTTTCTTGTCTTGGGGTATGCATATGGCCACTCATGGATTTTGGTGCACATGTAAGTACATGTGGAGGTAAAGGTGACATTTTCAAGATTTTATAACCGATGATGGTGGCCCATTTCTTTAATTCCAGCTCTCGTGAGGCAGAGGCAGGAGGATCTTTGTGAGTTCGCAAGAATAGCCTGGCCTGCAAAGCAAGTTTCCAGACAGCCAGGGCTACACAGAGAAATCCTGTCTCTCTCAAAAAAAAAAAAAAAAAAAAAAAAAAAAGGTTTTATTATTAATTGTCTGTATATACACCCTCTTCTCCATGCCTGTGGAGACTTGAATAGGTCACCTAAAACTGGAGTTACAGGTGTGTAAGCTACCTGACATGAATGCTGGGATCATTAGTTTAGTCTTCATTAATGACCAGCAAGTGCTCTTAACCACTGATCCAACTCTCCATCCCCCACCTATTTATTTATTTTGAGACAGAGTTGCATTGGTGTGGGATTTGCCAAGTAAGCTAGGCTAGCTGACCACTGTGCCTTTAGATCACTTGCCTCTGCATTCCTAGCACTGGGATTAGGAGCAAGTGGTAACGCTTGGGTATCAGGCTCAGCTTAGTGCTTCCAAGGAGAACTTTACCAGTCCCGCCCTCACCTCTTGCCTTGCTTTTCTGGAGATGGGTTCTTACTATGTAGCCCAGGCACAGACTTGGAACTCTCTCCATTCTGCTTTTCTTTTCCCGTGGAAGCTGATTTTTCTTTTCTTGCTGTCAGGTTCTCAAGGCAATTGGTTTACAGAGAACTGGAAAACAGGAAGAAGCCTTCACCTTGGCACAGGAGGTGGCTGCCCTTGAACCCACAGATGACAACTCTCTGCAGGCCCTGACGATCCTCTACAGGGAGATGCACCGACGTATGTGACTTTCCTTGTCCCCCCGCCCCCCCCCCCGCCCCCCCTGTGTGGATGACAGTAGAGAGATGAATGTATTGGTCGTGGCCTTTGGAGAGCTTCACCAGGATAGTTAAATGCATTAGCTTAACTCGAAATGAGAGTCAAAATGAGTTCCTTTCTTTTTTTTTTCTTTTCTATTTTTTTGAGGCAGGATCTTGTTATGTAGCTCTGGCTGGCCTGGAACTCACAGAGATCCGCCTATCTCTGGCTCCCTCTAACTAGGATTAATGTTGTATACTTCCAAACTCCAGCCTCATTTGAATTTCTTTCTTTTTCTTTTTATAACTTATTTATTATGTATATAGTGTTCTGTCTTCATTTAATGACTGTAGGCCAGAAAAGGGCACCTGATCTTATTGTAGATAGTTGTGAGCCACCATGTGGTTCCTGGGAATTGAACTCAGTCCCTCTGGAAGATCAGTCAGTGCTCTTAACCTCTGAGCCATCTCTCCAGCCCTCATTTGAATTTCTTAAATATTTTATTATAATATATATTTGTGGTTTCTTTTTTTTTTTTTTTGAGACAGGGTTTCTCTGTGGTTTTGGAGCATGTCCTGGAACTAGCTCTTGTAGACCAGGCTGGTCTCGAACTCACAGAGATCCGCCTGCCTCTGCCTCCCAAGTGCTGGGATT
>NW_026072200.1:0-2358 GCF_014885135.2 Alexandromys fortis
TTGAAGGGAGAGCAGAAAGCAAGGGGCCCCGAGCTCTGAGCTGTAGCTGCTTATATATGGAGTCTATCTAGCAACCTTTGATACTTTAACTGTTTTTCTGGAGACCCACCCCAGAAAGAAAGCAAACCTCCTTGTCAATTACAGACCACAAGGAAGTTCCCCTGCCGGTCAGGGGGAGTGTGGGCAGCTAGATCACAACAACTCACCCTGTTTTCTGGTGGAAGAACTACAACCTTAATATGGACTTATTTATCAAGCGAGGCTGGGGCCAAATGCCATCTTATAATGGCAGCCACTCAAATCGGCTCCCAGCACTGAGTCTTGTAAATTTTGTTTACTTCTTGAGTTCTGTAAGATTTCCAGTTCCTTCCAGGGGGAACTGTTTCAGTTCTATAAGCCTGTCACAGATGCACAAAAGTTCAGTGACTTGGGGACACCTCAGTGTGCCTTATACCCTAATACCCTCAAACATTTCAACCAATGGAGCCAGCTCCTGAATTTCCCGAGATTATCTTTTGTTCTCTGGACTACATGCGTTTAATTAAGGTACACAGGGCACTCTTTTATGCTTATTATATAGGATGCTTGTTCTCAAAGTGATTACATGGACACAAAACAACAATGAATTTTGGACACAAAATAAAAACTTTCCACATATTGTGTTAGCAAAACTTACAAAGTAATTTAATGATTTATTTCCATTTAGTTTTCTAGGATTTAGGATATGATTACTCTGGGCATTAATGGCAAGAATACAAACTAGAAAATTTCAATAGAAACTACAGCAAAATCCATCTTAAAGAAATGATGTGTGTGGCTTATATATTTATATCATAATATTTATATCACAAGCAGTGCATGTACACAAATGCCTATATAACACATGTTAATATATAGGGCAAAATTATAGTATATACCAAGTATAGAATAATATAGATATAAAATTATTGGACTTCTGGTGTCTTATGTTTTTATCCTAAAATTAAGAACAAAAAATACATGCATGTGTACTTCTTGACCAATATATTCACTCTCTAGTTGCCAAGAGACTGAATAAGACTTTGACTAGGCATTAGTCTTGCTCTCAGTGATGCTCAAGGTGACACCCAGGGCGCTAGCATATTAGAGGGAGTTCTGCCTAATCTAAGAAATCAGGGGGAACTACCAAAAAAAGAGACCCATGATCTCATACTACATGGTAGCTGGCTTGTAAGCTCTAGGGAGTCCTGTCACCAGCATCCATCTTGCAGGGGAGAGTCCACCTTTATGTGTATTCTAGAGATCTGGACATGCAGGTCTTCGTGTTTGCCTAGCAAGCACACTCCTACTGAGCCACCTCGTAGCCTTCAAATAGATATTGCTTTTATCCTGATCCCTAACTCTGAGAACAGTGCTTTGATTTTATACATACATAGATGTCTGGATTTCATTTATGCTATGCTAAGAGTCCAAAAGAAAGCCCACACTGAGTCTTTGCCCTGTTCTCTTATGTGCTTTCTATTCACATGTAAAAGGGATGATTTCAGGGGTTAAATCAATCAGAAAAAGCCATAGTACATTGGAGTCACAATTCCGAAATTCTGATGACTTAAAATAAAGATTCCCGTCTCTTTGTTAGCATACGCCCACCATGCATCCATGAGGGATCACTGCAGTATTCTCACTCATGGACAAGAAGAGCAGAGTAACCTCCAGCTAACACAATTATTCCCATTTACAGGAGAGGACAAAGGTGTATGTGTGCATGTACATGGCATATTTAGGCAGTTAAAACCCCTTCCAAAAGTAATTTTGTTCTGTTTAACTTTTACTAGCCAATTTCTTTATGTACTTAACTGGAGAACCAAGAAAATTTGCTTCCTGCCAATAACAACTTCAACAATAGTATAGCCCTGTGTACACCCAAGGTGACTTTAGTTCAGTGACATCACAGCCATGTCATGTTCACCATGCATCAATCACAACAGTTTTCTGAGCTTTTACTATATGGTTCATGCTCCATCATCTTCAACAAAACAGATAGGACTTGATCACTACTCAGTCTCTATCATTGTTGCTTTGTCATATTTGGTCAAATGACTATGTATCTTCTCCATGTGATTGAGACTGGTGGAGGGTTGAAAGCATAAAGTTACTCATGAAGCTAAGATTCAATTGACATATACTATCTTTAACTCCAGTGTTTTTTCTGCTTAGGCTTTGTTCAGATGACTGTTTATTGGCATGAGTTGGTATTGAAATCACTGACTATTACTGTCTTGGGGTGATGTGGGAGTGTCATATATCAATCTGTTGATTTCATTGGTTAAGCAATAAAGAAACTGCTTGGCCCTGATAGGTTAAAACATAGGTGGGAGG
>NW_026072201.1:0-2368 GCF_014885135.2 Alexandromys fortis
GGCCAGAAGAGGGCACCAGACCCCATTACAGATGGTTGTGAGCCACCATGTGGTTGCTGGGAATTGAACTCAGGACCTTTGGAAGAGCAGGCAATTCTCTTAACCTCTGAGCCATCTCTCCAGCCCTCAATTCCTGATGTTGTCAGAAACAGAAAATATCAACTCCTGCTCCTTTTGGGAAAGCCAAATACTTAAGATGTCATCCTGGACACTTTCTGTCACGTGTCTGTTTTTCTCCTGCTCTTTCTTTTTAACTGAACCATTATTGCTGGAACTTGGACTCTCTTGAAAAGGGCCGGGAGAAAGGGATGCTGATTCTGGCAGAGACTGGACGGATTGAGACTGAATGTGTTCCTTGTTGCTCCAGAGTCAGGCCTGGGTGACCCGTGTTTAAACAAGGTAGAGTTAAAGCTGGGAAGTACAAAGCACCTAACAAGAGGCTCAGCCTTAGCAGGGCCAGCTTATTATGTATAACATGATCATACGTACATATTTACATAACTACCAGCTTTAAACGGGCGTGTGCATGTGTGCTTCCTCGCTGGGCTGGGCTGGGCTGGGCTGCTAGAAAGACGGGTGAGAGAGAGATGGTGAGGTTCCCCGCAGGTTCCTTCCTCCAGCTTCTAGTCACACTGTGCTGGCTCCTCTCAGAGGGCAGCAGGCCCTCAGCTAGCTTGAGGCCAGCTCTCAGAGCAGCAGGCCCTTCCTGTTTCATTCTCTGTCTGTCTGTTGCAAACCCCAGCTTGGTGCTGTCTCTGCAGCAGGCTTTATGCCCGTAAACAGGGAGGTTACGCCAAGCTCTACAGCCACAGGCAGTCATCAATCAGTACTTGAGATTGCCCACTGTGCTGCACGCTGGCTGTCTCCTGGCCTAATAATAGCAGAAGTGGAGAAGGAAGAACAGCAGCCATACTCCTGATCGCAGAGCCCAAAAGACAGGAGCTGTCCGAAAGGCCACGCTCCCAGAGGCAGCAGTGGTTAGGAGTGTGGACAGCCGGTAGGTAGTGTGGATGTTGCAGCCACGGTCAAAGCCTCCCACGTTTCTGGGCCTTTGGGGTAACCCTGTAGACATTCCTCCTCACTCCGCCAGAGATCTCAGCATGCCCGGATTCAGTCATGGAGGGGGCACGAGCCTGCTGCACAGTGATAGCTCCCGGGCTATAAATGGGAAGTCTGGTGCCAGTTCCTAAGAAGAGCAACAGCCTCTGCCCTCCCCTGTCAGAGTAGGACTGGAGCTGGCATTTTGACCTTTGCTTCCCACCTGGGCATTGTGGGAACAAAAGCAGCATGTGGCTCTAAGACCAAATGAGGTTTGGCATCCAGCAAGTGAGTCCCAGCTGTATTTGTGGTTTTCCCTGCAAGGAGAGCTCTCTACCCACGGTGTTATCGGTTAGTGCTCCAGTAGCAAAGCTTTGAATACCAAAACAGGCATCCTGTCTAAGCACTCGTAATAAATCCATCCATGCAAAGAGACCTCATCAAAGGGCAAGGCACAGCCCCAGAGCTTCTCTCCTCTGTTCTTAATGAAAAGCCTTCCCTCGGGTCGGTCTGACTCTCACCCACATCGTGAGGCTTGGTCCCTTGCGCGGAGCTGTGAGATGGGCTGGCCAGCCCCTCTGTGGATGAGGAGCCCCAGGGTTCTGTGCCCAGGTGACGACTTGACCTGCATCGTGGCAGGGCATCACAGAAGCGGGGCTTTGGCTCAGACTCTGCCCTACCTTGGTGTCCTGTCCCCCCGCCCCAGTGCAGTCAGCTTTAAAAGACAGAAACTTTATAACACGCGCAGCCTAAAATGTGGCATGAATCTAAGCAAAAGTGAGGAGGGAGCCGGAGACCCCGCTGAGCCCGATAGTCTTGATGCCAGGAACATGGCCCAACAATCGTGACATGGAGCCCAGAGGCAAAACTATAACACTAACTCCCCATCGGCCTGGCACTAAATGGTATTTATATAGCCTCACTACTATAAACTCTGTGTGTTGGTTTTCTAATTTTGGAGGCAACTCGTGAAGGAAACAAGAAAATTCTAGTTATTGTTGTAAGATAAAATGTATTAGTAGCCATTATGAAATGGATGCAAATCTATTTTTTATGTGTCCAGTACAAAGTGAGATAAGGAAGATAAAGGGGGAGAAGGCAAAGACGAAGTAATGTGGGATGCTAACGGATATAGGATGTGCAGATGATGGAATTAAAACAGTTAAAAATATAATTTATAGTTACAAAATAAAATGCAGCCGGGCGGTGGTGGCGCACTCCTTTAATCCCAGCACTCGGGAGGCAGAGGCAGGCGGATCTCTGTGAGTTCGAGACCAGCCTGGTCTACAAGAGCTAGTTCCAGGACAGGCTCCAAAACCACAGAGAAACC
>NW_026072202.1:0-2358 GCF_014885135.2 Alexandromys fortis
GCAATTCTACTCCTCCTTCACGCTTACATTTTTGTAATAGGGTCTTTCTCTGTAGCTCAGACGCTTCTCAAACATGTCAATCCTCCTGCTTCATCCTTGTGAGTGTTTGGATTACACACATGAGCCATCATAGAACCCTACTATGGTTCTTAATAACAAACTCATTTCACAGCAGGACAGAACTTCTCTCAGGATGATATACAGGCACATGTCACATAGATGATAAATAAAGGCACAGAGATCTGTGCTATTTGGGAATTTGTCAAGAATTAGAGCTCTTGTCCTGAACTAACATACCACATTGCTCACTCAATTATATAAGCACAAAGATACACAGTGCTCACCATGTAAGAAAGTCTGCCTGTGGCCATGAGTGAGTACAGAGAACCCTTCCTCACGAAGGAAGAGCAATTTCCCGCTTCAGCAAACAGTCAGGAGGATGTAGGAAGGGTGCTGGATGCAGGTCAGGTACAATCTGTGATCTACTGATGCCATCGAGGACCACCAGTCTTTTCCTGAAATCTACAGATGCCACAAGCCTGGGGTAGCAGAGAACTTTCTATTTCTGTATCTGTCTTAGAGAAGATATCCCCAAAGCCCCCAGCAGGTATTCTTTTCCACTCATGTTGGACACCTGTGGGTCACTCACCCATTCCTCTGGCAAATGGTGGCCAGTGGGATAGATGATGGTGGCAGGCTTTGAGGAAATGTTTGGCATAGGTGTTACAAGCCGAGAAAACTTTCACCTGTAATCCACGGTTTAGAGCTCAGCTTACACAGGACTTCTTCCACAAGGCCTTCTCCATTTTCCATCTCACCATTTGGTCTGGGGACCTTCCTAAGATTCCAACAGCACCCTGTATTTTCACTACCCCAGCCACAGCCTATTCATTTGTCAAGGCGTGGTTATCTGTACACCTAAATTACTAGTCCCGGGACCAAGTGAGTGGCCAGTGAGAGCCCCTGGTCACCGTTCACAGCACCTTGACCCTAGTAAATGTACACTAGCCTCTAACATAAGAATTGTGGAGAACTCGGGGCTGTTTTATAAACATGTAACTCTGTCAGCCTCCCAGAATCGGTATTTCCAACACTGCAGTGGAGAAGAACCCCAACACTGCGCGCCTGGGTAATGTGCCTAAAGATCACATAATCACAGAGGATGGGATTTCAGACTGGGTCTGCCTGACTCGAGGTGTTTGCTCTTTGGTGGTGGAGCAGTACCTATTCGGGTTCTAAGTCACCCCAGAGGTCTGAGTTAGAGATTCTCTCGGGACACAGTGTTCAGACAAGGAAGGCACGGAAGTTAGTGGGTGCCCAGAGCAGCTTAAGTGGTGTGGCACACACTTACCAACCTGCACTCTGGCCATGCTGTGCTCTCAGTATCTGGTGACTGCCAAACAAACCTTGCCAGTCTATGAAGCCCAAAGAAACCTGGCCAGGCTCCTTCTCTCCCTCATTTGCACCCAGTGTGCACGAAAATTAATAAATGGCTAAACTAGCAAATGTTTGCAATGTGGAGGCCATCAATGCTACAAATAGAGGTTGTTCACTTTGAAAATTAAATGTTATCTTTCCCACCTTCCCATCTGTAATAAAATACACTTAGGAAATGAATTTATTTCAGTTGAGGAAAATAGAATTTATTTAATCCATTTGTTTAAATAATATCAGGAAATTTTGCTAAAAATGTCAAAATCTCGCATCTGTGCAAGGAAACGGGTGCTGAAGAGTGGCCACCTACCACGTAAAAGGGCAGCAGGGGAGAGCCTGGATTCCAGCAAGGAACACTGCACAGACAGGTGAGTTGTCCAGGTCCTGGCTCACCGGAGTTCTCTGCCGCCTGTGCCTATCAGGATAGATCCTATCTCACCAGGCCTGGAAGAGAAGAAAGTCTTCTTAGCAGAGTCCCTAGAAAAGAACATCAAACTCACTGGATGCTGAGTGAAGCCCAATTATGAGCGTGAAAGACGAAACGAGGAGGACATTGAGCACAGTTATCAGCTTGGGGAGCTCCTGCATGGGGGAGTAAAGACGTCCACATGAGGTGTGAGCTGCACTGGATGTTGAAAAGAAGGACTCAGGGAAGGGCAGAGGACAGAGCAAAGCACCAGGGGGAAGAGAGTCATTGCTCACCAGTGACAAGCCCTCCTGGCCACCACAGTCACTAATCTCTGCGATTACAGCATAGAACCTGCCGCCCACGGCCTGTGTGACACCAACACGTCTCCTACAAGTCGACACCACCAGACTAGCCAGAGTACATTCGCCAGGCCTGTCTGTCTCTTCTATGGACACAATAACATGACCAGTGGATCCCAACCCTCAGAACAAGGCCAGTGTGGTGAAGCAAAGTTC
>NW_026072203.1:0-2368 GCF_014885135.2 Alexandromys fortis
GGGGGGGGGGGGGGGGGGCTCCTAGTCAGTCCAAGATCAATTTCTCTTTCTCTTCCTTTCTTCTTCTTTTTTGATCATCACCCCCACCCCCACCCCCAACTCGCCAAGACAGGGTTTCTCTATGTAGCCCTGGTCTCTGTAGACCAGGCTGGCCTCAAACTCAGCCATCCATTTGCCTCGGCCTCAAGAAAAATAAAGTGTTTTAAATTGGCTTACAAACTACTGGGGTAAATAAGTAAGTAGGTAAATAAGATATTTTCCTTAAAAAAAAAATGCTTACTGGAGCACACCTTTAACCCCAACCCTTAGGAGGCAGAAGCAGGCAGATCTCTGAGTTTGAGGCCAGTCTGGTCTACAGAATAAGGTCCAGGACAGCCAGGGCTACACAGAGAAACCCTGTCTCAAGAAACAAAAACAAAAGGGAAAGAGAGAGGAAAGAAGGAAAGAAGGAAGGAAGGAAAGGAAAGAAAGGAAGGAAGCATGCACACAAGTACGCACACTTGCAGGGAAGCAAGCTTATTGTTCTTGAAAGAGAACTGGGGTTCAATTCCCAGAACCCATGTGGAGCTCACAACTGTCTATCTCCAGCTCTAGGAGATCCAGTGCCCTCATCTGACCTCTACAGGCATGCCTGTGGTGTATATACGCGCAGGCAAAACACTCATAGACATAAAAATAGGTACATCTTTTTTTTTTAAAACAACAACAATCCAAAAATCAACAAGCTGGGCGATGTTGGCGCACGCCTTTAATCCCAGCACTAGGGAGGTAGAGACAGGCAGATCTCTGTGAGTTCGAGGTCAGTCTGGTCTACAGAGCTAGTTCCAGGACAACTAGGTTTGTTACACAGAGAAACACTGTCTCAAAGGAAACAACAACAACAACAAACAAAACAAAACAAAGACCAATAACAAAGGAAACTAAAGCGTGCACACAGTAAAGTAGACAGAGAGGAGACCCTCTGCAAAGCAGGGTACTCAGGAAGCCCCGTCTTTCCTGGAAGGGGTCGGGAGGGAGAGATTTTAAAGGTGGTGGGCTAGAAGGGGGTGGGGTTTTCTTCCCCTCATTCAGGATTGGTTAGTTTAGCCCAGGCAAGCCGATGATAGGCCCACAACAACCTTGGGTGAAGAATTCCGGGCCAGACCTGGAGCTTGTCCAGACAGGTCTTTGCTTTTACCAGCTGCGGGGACTCCCAGCAGCTGAGGGAGAAACTAGGTCGGAGGGGTGAAGGGGGGGGGGGACTGTGTGTGGGAGCCCTGGGGCTGTTACCTCAGGTCAGAAGGCCAAAGAAGAAGCTGCAAGTTTGCCATCTTCATTATCTTTCTGTGGCCCCTTTCCCTGTCTGTGCCTGTCAAGGAGCCATTGAATTTTTCATCCTTCCCACTCCTCCAGATGTTTTTCCGTTGATTCATTTTGTTTTTAAAGTCCTGAAAACACCTTTTTTTTATTTTTTGTCAACCTAACAATTGTATTTTAAATGAATACTCAGGAAATTGCATTGTAGAATTTAGTTATTACCTCCGAATACAAATACATTTATAACATAATGAAACATGTCAGATCTTGCTTTAAATTCCAAGGTCCTTAAACAAAATGTCATCTTTTTAAAAATTGATCTTTATTGAGCTTTACATTTTCTCTGCTCCCCTCCCTGCCTCTCCCCTCCTCCATTTCAGCTCTCCCCCCCAAGGTCCCCATGCTCCCAATCTACTCAGGAGATCTTGTCTTTTTTTATGGGGACATGACAGCCAGCCCTAACCTAATGGCACTGTGTTTTTCCGACTGTCCGGAAATGAACTGATCTCTCCCAGGCGTTGGGGTGCTCAGACGGGAGTAGTAACTTACACAGGACCCTGTGATGGCTAAAGAAGCTTAACATGAAGCCTGGCATCCCTTAAGGGCCACTGACTTTTGCTCTGGAATGCCTGGGAGATCCTAGTGACCGCAGGTGAGATAAGAATAGGTTGTGAGGTATTGACAGCCGCCCTGGCCACTGTAAAACCTGCTGTGTCTATGGGGAAGGAATGACATGGTCTTTTTATTACTATATACCGGGGAAGTCAGAAATAACTGAGGGAAGCAAATAAACCCTCCCGCCCAGCTGTGGATTCTATGGATAGCTGTAATGAAGGATTTGGTGGGCACCATGGCGGGTGAGAAATGCGGGCGGGAAACAATATGCCATGCAGAGAGAGCTTGGGTATGGAGAGCTTATTTAGAGGGTATTGGGAGGGTGTGGGGGGAAGAGAGAGGAAGAGAAAGGAAGGGAGAGAGACAGAGAGAGGGAAGAGGAGAGAGAGAAGAGAAAAGGAAGAGGGAAAAGGTGTGTGAGAGAGAGAGAGAGAGAGAGAGAGAGAGAGAGAGAGAG
>NW_026072204.1:0-2358 GCF_014885135.2 Alexandromys fortis
TTGTTGTTGTTGTTGTTGTTGTTTCTCAGACTGGCCTGAGATTCACAATGCAGTCTGTATTATCCTCAAAGTCTCACGATGTCTGTGCCATAGTCTCTTGGATGTTAAGATTACAGACTGGAGCCACCAAGCCTGGCTATACCTGCATTTTCTCATTAAGATTTATTCCCTCTTTAACGGTATGTGTGTGCCTGTCTGTGTGGGTCTGTACATCTGAGTGCCGGGGCCCGGTGATGTGGGAAGGTCATCTGTCTATCTGTTGCTTTCATTGGTTAATTAATAAAGAAACTGCTTGGCCTGATAGGTCAGAACATAGGTGGGTAGAGTAGACAGAACAGAATGCTGGGAAGAAGGAAAGTGAGCCAGAAGCCATGCCTCTCCTCTCCAGGTTAGATGAGATGGAGCCAGCCACCAGGTCAGACATGCTGAATCTTTCCCGGTAAGACACCACCTCATGGTGCTACACAGATTATTAGAAATGGGTTAAGCAAGATATGAGAGTTAGCCAAGAATAGGCTAGATATAATGGGCCAGGCAGTGTTTATATGAATACAGTTTGTGTGTTGTTATTTTGGGTGTAAAGCTAACCATGCGGGAGCCAAGCAGGATAAAAAACAGGCCTGCCCGCAGCCCTTTCTACAGCCCAGGGAGGTTGGAGGCTCCAGATCTCCGTGGAGCTGCAGTTACAGGAGGGTTGAGTCACCTGATGCTGGGAACTGAACCTGGGTCCTTGGGAAGAATGGAAGGTCTATTGCCCCAAAGTCTGGATCTATGAAGCGGTTCTCCTGTCTGACCTGACAGGTTCTATGTTCTAGAAGGGCATGGATCCCAGTTTCTGAAAACTTGCTCATCAAACTAAAGATGAAATGCAAGACCATGCAGGACAGCTAAGGTGACGGCTGTCAGAGCACCTCGGTATCAGACAGAGGTACTGACTTCCTTTCCTTTCTCTTTTTCTTAAGTCAGGGTCTCACTATATAGCACAGGCTGGCCTCAAGTTCACCATGAATCCCAGACTAAATTTAGCCTCAAAGTCTTCCTTTGCCCCAACTTCTGGATTATAGATATGAAACATCACACTCAGCTGTCAGCCTGTCTCCATCCCTGTCACAGCCACTTACCTTGATCCCCTCTCCTGAAGCCATCCCCTTCCTGTCATTCAGCTACTTCCTGTTCTTGAGAACTGAACTCAGATGGCTTTCTCCATCAGGAAACCTTCTTTGTTAACCACAGCTGCCTGTCTACCTAAGGGCCTGGATGTCTTCCACATCTCCCACCGAGGCCTCCCACTCGCTTCCCGTGTGTGTCATGCCGAGTCCTTCAGCCTGCAATGTCATAGTCTCCACACACAAGTTAAAAAAGCCTGCTCAAGGCCACGCCCAACCCAACAGCCTCTGGACTTAGGGTGCTCGCTGCTGCCTTTGCTCAGAGCTGCAGGCATGCGTGGGGGGGGAGGTTGCTCTAACAGAAGCTCCCACAGAAAGGGAAGGGCAGGAGCAGCGACTTCTGAGGCCAGCATGACAACAGGCCACCTGCAGGCTATAGAGCTGGAACCTGTCACTTTGTTTCTTGGTCCATGAAATGGGGACAGGAACACATTTCAGGGACTGCTGTGCTAATGAACACAGGTGACGGACTTGCATGAGGCCCGGCTCCAAAGGACGCTGAGCGAAGGAAGCTCAAGTGTGCCCCTACTGCGGCCCACCCCGGTGATCCGCCTCCTCGTTCTTACCTTCTGCTTGGTGCTGAGGGGCTGGGACTTCAGTTTTTCATCCTTACTCTGGGAAATCCTCAGGAACTGTTTGAGATCTCCCTGAGGGAAGGGCCGAACACCTCTGTTAGGCATAACCCAGAGGTGGGCTCTAAACCATCAAACCAAGCCAGCGCTTGCAGGTTCCTTGCTGGAAGACAGCAACAAGCCCTGACCTGAATGCACACCCAGTCCTCACCCTGGTGGGCACAGACCATATGGAGGGTGCCCTCTCTTGTCCGAGTTGCCCTGCCCACTCTGGAGCCAGGAGGAAAACACAAACCCTTACTCTGCCCTCATGAACTACAGAAGGGTTACAGTGTAACACACACACATACACACACACACAGAGCAGGAAAACACACAACGCTCGGAAGCAGAGTGAGCATATCCCACCCCGCTGCTCCCCAGCAGCAGTGGAAGAGCCAAGAAGACCAGGACCTAGCAAAGATGGGGAAGGCAGAGGCAGGAGCGACTCCAGGAATGATAACCTCGGGGAGAGGCTGGTGGTGGGGCTGACACCTGAGCCAGCAGAGGAACTGGGTGAGGGGAGGAGAGGGGAGGGAGGGAGGGAGGGAGGGAGGGAGGGAGGGAGGGAGGGAGGGAGG
>NW_026072205.1:0-2364 GCF_014885135.2 Alexandromys fortis
GGGGGGGGGGGGGGGGTTCGAGTCAAGCCCCGCATCAGGATCTGAGAGTCCACCCAAGAGTGTAGACACAGAAGATTACAAGCTGCTCTGCAATCTAGGGAAGAAAAGCAGCATTCTGAAATGTGATGAAAGTGAGGTTTCTGGGGCTGGGAAGATGGCTCAGTGCTTAAGAGCACTTGCTGCTCTTACAGAGGCCATGATTCGGTTCCCAGCACCCACATCCCGCCGTAGCTCCAGCTCCAGGGAATCTGACGCCCTCTACTTGCCTCAGCCAGCGCTAGCACATATGCTTAGTGTACACACAAACACGTGCACACACCCACACGCTTAGCTGAAACTCGTGTACACACATCCCTGACACAGAGCAGCACTGGCCTAGGCCTGGACCGGGGAACAAGGCACACAGCTGACCCAAGCTACCTGAATCGCCGCCACTCGCTGGTGTTCAGAGAAACAAGTCAGAGGTGATCCGGCCCGGTCCACGACCTCTAATACTGTAGCCTGTGCGCACACAGGTCCGGAAACATCCACAGTACGACAGGAGACTCGGTCCAACTGAAGACCCCATGCTTCTCCTGTGAATGCGGCAGCCCGCTCACAGGGGCCTCCTGAATCTGCGCAGGCGAGCTCTGGGACTTGGGGACCAGCCGAGCCCCATGCAGGTCAGGCTTTGCTGGGTTCCAGGCCTGCCTCTCTGTGCCCTGGATGCTCTCGCCCATCAGCCCAGGCTCCCCAGTTGGGTGAGAAGCTGGATTCTTCCTCAACCCTCGAGGTTCCAGGTCAGGTAGAGGCCACCGGGGCAGGACTCTTTGTTGGGTGTCTGTCTCCACAGTGCCTGCTCCCTGGTTCCCACCTTCTGGCTTCAGTGGTCCTGGATGATTCATCCAAGGCAGCCGCTTGGCCTCCCTCCGGGTTCCACGCATTCCTACTGGCTCCAACCCAGCCAGCTCCCAATGTCTCCAGATTGGTCCTAACTGTTCCTAACCTGTCTCTAATGGTCACCTGCCAACTCCCGACAGTCCCAACTGTCACCGGTGAGTTTCTGACAGTCTCCAGCTGGATCCAAATACCCTCCACTTGTCCCCAAGGGCTGGAAGTCAGTTCTTAGCCACACCCCCTTTGTTCCCAACGGTCACCAACCAGCCTCCAACTGCCTACAGACAACTCAGACCCCAGCCTGACTCCAACTGTCCCTAGTGTCCCCTAGTAAATGCAACACTTTACAAACCAGTCCGTTGTGGCCCCTCGTTGAATTCAAGGACCCCGGGGCTTCTTATCTCTGTCAACCTGGCAGTCACCTGCTGTGGACCTGGTAGGATCTGGCAACTGTATTGGTTAATGCCACAGCCTTCCAAGGCCATAAGGAAGCCACAGGGTCAATCCAGGAAGGGCTACTCCTGGAATGGAGCCCTTCAATTGTTGATACTGACTCAGCATGGCCACCAGGGGGCAGCGCAGCACAGACCTTCCTAACTGGAATGAAGTCTTTTTCTGGTGAACTTGGAGGCACAAGCCTGTAATCACAGCTGAGGCAGGAGGAATTTCAAGTCTGATTTTTGTGGCCACGATTATAAAACAAACAAAACAACAACAAAAGAGTAAAAGCCACACGGGCGAAAGGGCTTTCCTCTTTCTGGTTACTGTCCCATGCCTAGGGAAATCACAGGTGCAGGAGACAGTTCGCCACACCGAATCCACAGTCAGCTCAGAGGAACGCGTGCATCCGTGCTGCCCGTGGCCTGCTTGCTCACGTTCAGCCAGATCCCCCGTGATTATGCAGCCCAGGACCTGAAGCTGTCCGCAAAGGCTGGGTCAGTTAGCAGTCCCAGACAATCACCATACACACACACAAACACACAGGTCAAGCGATCTGGGCAGACCCTCAGTTAAAATTCCCTTCTCAGGTGAGCATTAGTTGTGTCGACTACACAGTCCAAACATGCACGAGTAAGGGCCACAAATCAGAGGTCCTCCGTGTGAGCACGGGCCGTTTCCCTGCTTTCCTGGGGAAATCCGCTTGTAGGAGTTTGGTGGCCCAGCACACTTCACAGTGTGCGCTAGCACAGTAGAGGACCTCAATTTCAATTTCTATTTGGACTGTTCTTACCTGTATACAATGTACTGTGTGATCTTACTCCCCAATTGCCTTCTCTTCTCCTCCCCCCCCCTTCTGCTAATCCTCCTCATCCTTCTCCCAACTGCTCCCAAGTCTGATCTGTTGCACATCTGTGTGTGTGTGTGCTATGTAGTCTGTGTCTCTCTGTGTCTCTGTGTTTGTCTGTGTATGTATATGTCTCTCTTTGTGTGTGTGTGTGTGCTCTGTCCCCCATCTCTCTCTCTCTCTCTCTCTCTCTCTCTCTCTCT
>NW_026072206.1:0-2383 GCF_014885135.2 Alexandromys fortis
GGCTCACAACCATCTGTAATGGGGTCTGGTGCCCTCTTCTGGCCTGCAGGCATACACGTAGACAGAATATTGTATACATAATAAATAAATAAATAAATAAATAAATAAATAAATAAATAAATATTTAAAAAAACCATATTACAAGCAGAATGCTGTACTATCTTCAATTTTTTTTCTGCTGAGTTATTTTCCATTACTTTTTAATTTAACCTCACTTAAAATTTCAGGATACAGCAGGACATAGACAAAATCTATGCAAGAATGCACAGGACAGGCCACAGTTCTGCTCACGAGAGCCCTTGTTGTGACCCAAAGCCTCGCAGGCCTCACACTCACTTCTGTTGATATTCTGGCTCCTGCATTCACAGAAATCTCTTACTCTGAGACTCCTCCAGCTTGCTTCTCCACCCTCTGCCCTCCTCCTGTGAACTGGTTCCCAGACAGTCACCAACGTTCCTAGTACCAGTTTCTTGTTAGTTACTTCTGCGTCATATTAACCAAATATCTGACAGGAGCAGCTTCCAGAGGAAGTGTTTAGTCTAGCTCATGGTTTCAGGGGGCTCTGTCTGTCATGGCAAGGAAGGATGTCAGAACAATTCAGTTCATGGTGGCCAGACCATGAGGCAGAGACCATTCATATGGTGATAGACCAGAGATCATAGAAGGTACCAGAGCCAGGTATTGGTATACTATATAACCTTCAGCTGCTCACCCCTTCCCAGATAGTACTACCAGCTAAGGACGGAAAATCAAAACATGAGCCTGTAGGGGACATTGCAGATTCCGACCATCACCAACTTCTCTGGCGTCCATCGGCTTACAGCTGCTCACCCGCTCCTCTGTTTCCCCAGACATTGCCATCTTCCCACTTTGTGTATTTGTTCCTGTGGGTCTCATGAAGGCTGTGGCCACGGCACATAAAACCCTCTCTAACCATTTTGACATCATCTTAACGTGATTAATGTATAAAGACTCTAGTAGTAGGAACTGAACCATCCTTTCGGGGGACACAGTTCATCGTATAGTGTAACTGTCCAGCCCAGCCCAGTTATAGCAGATCTTGCAGATTCTAACTTGGACATTGTACAGTGTTTACCTCAAAGCTTGCCTCAGCTATATATAGGAGTTTATCTCAAAAAACAAAAACAAAACAACAAAAACAAAACAAAGAAACCCCCCAAATAAAGTGGTTACCTCAGTTAGTAAGCACCAGAGCCAAGGTAAGCCCAAGTTTGCCAGCTTTAATTCTTTTTAGCAGCTAGGATTCCTTTTATTAACAATAACAAAATAAGTAGATCATACTATAACTGATCCAGTTTTGTGCTTTAAAATCTGTGGTCAGTGATGCCCAGTGTCCCTGATGATTTTCTTTCTTGGTCCACGGAAGCTTGTTGGAGTCCGAAGCCCCAATATAAAAACTACTTTTCCCTAACTGGACTGATACGGAGGTGCGGGAAATAATGAGACACAGTTCACACAGCAATATCGGAAGGGCATCTAGGGCTTCATTCATTCCTGAAGATCTACCCCCGTTTATTCTTCAAACCTTTTATTCCCCCCAGGTAAACCAAGGTAGAAACTCATTAATATTCTCTTTCTGGCGGACCCAGGAGTGCCTGCAACTTAGTCAGCACCTGGAATCCACACCTCTTCCCAGGCGATCTACATAATAACAAAGAGAAGGAGCAGTCAGTCCTGAGTCTTGTTAGGTGACTACAGGTGTCTGGCAGGATAGCAGCTGCCCTTGGATCTAAGCATGGCCAGAGAACCTGGCTGCAAATATCTCGTATGAAATATGTGCTTTCTGTGTGCGCTCACACAGAACAGGTTGCATTGTTAGCACTGCCAAGCCCCTCTGCAGACGTTAGATGCTCTGATCTTTTGTTTCTTCTCTGTTTCATTTTGGGTAATATGTTTTACTGATGTGTCTTTATTAATTCTCCTCAGCTGTGCTTTGTGTACAGGTAAGTCCAAGGAATACTTCACCACCGATGCTGTTTCATTTCTTTTCTAGCATTTACATTTGACTCTGAGGTTTTTGTTTGTTTTTTGTTGTTTTTTGTGGGGTTTTGGTTTTGTTGTTGTTATTTTGGTTTAGTTTTGTGGTTTTTCAAGATAGGGCTTTTCTATGTAGCCTTAGCTGTCCTTGGCTGCCCTGGAATTCACTCTGTAGACCAAACTGACCTCAAACTCACAGAGATCTGCCTGCCTCTGTCTCCTAAATACTGTCTCCTCCACTGGCCTCATCTTGTTAGGTTTTTGTTTTTGTTGTTGTTTGTTTTTATTTTTAGGTTTGTGTGTGTATGTGTGTGTGTGTGTGTGTGTGTGAGAGAGAGAGAGAGAGAGAGAGAGAGAGAGAGAGAGAGAGAGAGAGAGAGAGAGA
>NW_026072207.1:0-2355 GCF_014885135.2 Alexandromys fortis
TTGAGTTTTGTGCAGGGTGGTAAATTCAGATCTATTTGCATGATTTTACATGCAGTCATCCACTTTGACCAGCACCATTTGTTGAAAATGCTGTCTTTTCCCTAATGTGTATTTCTGGCTTCTCTTCCAAAAATCAGGAGTCCATAGGTATGCTAACTTGTATTGGGTCTTCAATTCAATTCCATTCATCATTGTGTCTATTTTTATTCCAAAGCCATGCTTTTTTATTACTATGGCTCTGCGGTACAACTTGAAATCAGGGATGGTTGATGCCTCTAGCAGTTCTTTTGTTAGTGGATTGTTTTAGCTATCCTGGTTTTTTTCTTTTTCCATATGAAGCTAAAAACTGCTTTTTAAAGAAAATTCTATGAAGAATTGTACTGTATTTTGATGAGGATTATGCTGAATCTGTGTGTTGTTTTGGTAGGATGGTCATTTTCACAATATTAATTCTTTTCATCCATGAGCATGGGTTGTCTTTTCATCATCTGATGTCTTCTTCACGTTCATAAATTTCTTTCTTTTTTATGATACAAGTCTTTTATGTGTTTGATTAGAGTTAGCCCAAGATTTATTTTTTTTTCTAGGATGTTGTGAAAGCTACTGTTTCTTTGATTTTTTTTCTCAGTCTGTTTGTCATTTTTATGTGAGAAGACTACTAAGTTTTGTTTGTTGATTTTACCTTCAGATATTTTTGTGGAAAGCATTTATCACCTGTAGACATTTCCTAGTGGAATTTTTAGGGTCACTTATTCATATAATCATATCATCTGAAAATAAAGACACTTTGATTTCTTTACTTCCTATTTGTATTTGCTTGATCTCCTTCAGTTGTCTTATTATTCTAGCTAAGACTTCAAATACTGTATTGAGTAGGTATGAAGAGAATGAAATTAAATATTTCATTCAATTCTACAGAATATTTCATTTCTTTCTTAATTTCTGTCTTGACCCATTCTTCATTTCGTAGTGAGTTGTATAGCCTCTATACTGTCTGTTATTTCTGTTGTTAATAACCAGCTTTAATCCACAGTGGTCAGATAGGAAGAAGTGTTACTTCAATTTTCTTAATCTGTTGAGACTGGTTTCATGTCAAGTATTGGATCAATTTGGGAGAAAGTTCCATGAGCTGTTGAGAAGAAAGTATCTTTTATGTTAGGGTGAAATTCTCTGTAGATATATATTAAATCCATTTGATTTATGGCATTATTTAACTCCCGCATTTCTCTGTTCAGTTTTGTAAGGATGAACTGTCTATTGGTGAGAATGGGGTATTAGAGTCACTCACTACCATTGTCTGAGGGTCAATATGTGATTTTTAGTTGTAGTAGACTTGCTTTTATAAACTTTAGTTTCCTTTTCCTCAATCAGTGATGTAGTTAGGTTATTGACTATACATATGAATTCTTTCTTTTTTTTTATTGAATCCACCTGTCTACTCTTTTTTAACTTCAAGACATAAATAAATGAAAATATAGTGTAAATATCCAGGCCACTGATAATAGTGAATTATAATTATGCAAATCATAGTATTATACTTTTGTTTATATTAGCCATATCAATTTTTAATTATTTGACTGTACTTAACATTCTAATATACTTTATCTAATTTTGACTTTTTATTGTTTCTATTGAGGTATATATTTTTCTCCACTTCCCTTCCTTCCTCACCCTCTGCTTCTACCCTCTCCCATGAACCCCATGCTCCCAACTCACTCAGGAGATCTTATCTTTTTCTCCTTCCTATGTAGATTCATGTATGTCTATCTTAGGGTCCTCCTTGTTGTCTAGGTTCTCTGGGGTTGTGGACTCTAGGTTGGTTGTTTTTATGTCTAAAAGCCACTTATGAGTGAGTACATATTATATTTGTCTTTCTGGGTTTGGGTTACCTCAATAAATTTTTTTTTAATTTTTCTAGATTCATCCATTTGTATGCAAATATCAAGATGTCATTTTTTTTTTACTGCTGTGTAGTACTCCATTGTGTAAATGCACCACATTTTCTATATCCATTCTTTGGCTGAGGGACAACTAGGTTGTTTCCAGGTTCTGGCTATTGCAAGTACTACGACTATGAACATAGTTGAACACATGTCCATGTGGTATGATTGAATACTGCTGGGTATTGAGGTAGATAATTTCCTAATTTTCGCCATATTGATTCCCAAAGCAACTGTACAAGTTTGCACTCCCACCAGCAATGCAGGAGTGTTCCCTTTATCCTACATCCTCTCCAGCTTAAGTTGTCATCAGTGTTTTTGATCTTGGCCATTCTTACAGGTGTAAGATGGAATCTCAGAGTTGTTTTGATTTGTACTTCTCTGATGGCTAAGGATGTTGAGCATTTTCTTAAGT
>NW_026072208.1:0-2331 GCF_014885135.2 Alexandromys fortis
TTTTCGAGACAGGGTTTCTCCGTAGCTTTTGGTTCCTGTCCTGGAACTAGCTCTTGTAGACCAGGCTGGCCTCGAACACCCAGAAATCCGCCTGCCTCTGCCTCCCGAGTGCTGGGATTAAAGGCGTGCGCCACCACCGCCCGGCCTCAATAGTATTTTTTGAAATATTTTGAGTCATAATTCTTTGCTTGAAAATCTTTTGTCTTCTCTTCTTTTGTTTAAATACTATACTTTCTATTTTTGTGATTTTTTATGATGTGTGTCTCACTATGCATTTTTATTGTATTTTTGTTGTTAGGTTGTTTTCCTATCTGATTGTATTCTAAGGAGAAAGGGAAATAGAGAAAGAGAGTGAAAGAGAATGAAAGAGTTTACAGTTAGATAAGTGAGAAAACCTGAAGATTCTGAAATAAAAGTTGGTAGAGGGAAAACCATATATATGTCTTTGTGTCTAACAACAATTAATGAAAAGAGAGGTCATGAATTTGAAAAAAGAACATGAAGGCAGCACATTAAAGTAAATCAATTGTTGACCATTTAGTATTACAGCTATTCCCACTGTAGATATACCATCAAGATCATTCATTTTCAAAATGGGTATAAGAAATTGTTTCATTTATACTATTTATAGTGAATAAATCTAAATCAACATTTTATACATGTAGGATTGTGCTCTCTGATGAAGGTAAAATTTATATATCCACAACAAACAATTAAATGTCCAAGTTAATTTAGTGAATATGGCAATGCATGTAAAATTATACCAATGTGGGTGCTAGTGAGAGTAATATTGTTATTATTCATTACATACTTAATGCAAAAAAATTAACTTTTATGTTAATTTAAAAGTTATATCTGACCATAGTATTAAAGTGAAAATTAACAGAAATATTACTAGATTTTATGTCAAAATATTATAGTCAGCAAAAATTATTCTTCTCTCCTTTAAGGTAACCTCAATATTATTAATAAATTAAACAATTTTTTATTTATGTAAATAAGAATAAAATGTCTAATTTGTTAATATTCATTCCTAATATAGGCATAAACCACAAAGCGTTGTTTATTTTTCTTCTACATTCAATGTGGGCAGTTAATCAGAATTTAAACTTTTAGAGTCTTGTCTAATCATAATGTTTAAAGAAGACCTTGAAAAGGTATCCAAAAATCTAAGCAATGTCTGTAGGATTCTTAATTGCCTACCTATGAAGTTTTAGCATTTCAGATTGACACACATTCTTCCTTCCCTTCTTTTGTAAGCATAGTAAGAGTATGCTTCTTTGAAAATTTTATTTCTATTTCCAGATGAATCAACTTATAAATATGCATGATTGACATATATGTCCTGATTAGTTTTTTTTTTCAGCTTGACATAGACTAGGATCATGTGAGAAGAATCTCAGTTGAGAAAATGCCTACATCATATTGTCCTGTGGGCAACATTTTTTTTTGCTCTTTTCTTGATCAATAATTATGTGGAAGTGCCTACCCAACAGTGGACAGGGGCAGGTGATCTTGGAATGCTTAAACATGAAAATGAAGTAAACCATGAAAGAAAAAAAAAAAACAGCCCTCATAACTCTGTGAATTCTGCTTTAGTTCCTACCTCCAGATTCTTGGTTGAGCTCCTACTTTGGATACCCTTGATGAATGAATGTTGATTGTAAGATGTGAAAAGTTTTGTCCTTCCCAAATTGTTCCTAGTTCCTGTGGTTATCACATAAATAGAAAGAAAACTAGGACTCCAGCTGTCATAAGAAATTTCTCAAGTAAGTTTCTGATGTGCTGTAGTGCTCTTTTAAAAGCTGTGGTTTACCATTCATACCTAAAACCCAAATTTCATTCCTTGGCTTGCTCTTCTTACATTCACTGTGATTGTTCTAAGCTTGGATATTTTCCTATAGGATTATGATGTGGGATATCTCTCTTTATGCTGTGAATTTGTTTTATTACCAGTTGTTAATAAGGATACTGATTTGGCCAATAGCCAAGCAGAATAAGGCCAGGCAGAAAATCCAAGCAATGATACAGGGAAAAAGAAGTCAGGGTCTGGGAGAAGCCAGCAGCTGCTTGAGAGGCAAGATATGAGGGAACAAGCCACAATTCTGGTGATAAAATATAGAATAATAAAAATGGATTGATTTAAGTTGTAAGAGCTAGTTAATAATAAGCCTTAAATAATAGTTCAAACAATTTGCAATTAATATTAAACTTTAGAGCAGTTATTGGGTAACATGCAGGTGGGAGAGAAACCTCCAGTTATATGACTACAAAATTAAACATATATTTGAATGGGGGTTTTCTCTCTTTTTCTTCATGAGAAATGATAAT
>NW_026072209.1:0-2355 GCF_014885135.2 Alexandromys fortis
GGGCACCAGACCTCATTACAGATGGTTGTGAGCCACCATGGGGTTGCTGGGAATTGAACTCAGGACCTTTGGAAGAGCAGGCAATGCTCTTAACCACTGAGCCATCTCTCCAGCCCCAATCATCAAGTTTCAGATTTGGGCAGAATTTCCAGCAACTTTGGAAATGACCCTAAGCATATGTCTGCCTCTTGTACAATGCATTTGTGCAAAGCATCAGCCTCGTCACTGAAGATTATAAAACAAAAGCATGGGTCAGCTCTGACCAGTGTTCAAGATGCTCTGCTCCTGTGGGCTCCATGTTTATCTAAGGGTTAATTCTTCACAAAAACGGCATATCTCACCAGTATGCAAATATGCATTTGTCTTTAACACGGGACAGAATCGTATGTATGCAGATTGTTTAAAAATATTTTTATGATTTATTATCAGTAAATGCTTGATTTGTATTTCTCTCTATTATATACCTGTCTATCTGGAGCTCTGTAAACATGACTCAGGCAAAAGGATCTGAAAGCGGGAACGCTTAAGGAGCCAGATCACACAATGCTATACTGTTTACAGCAGGGATGTGGGGGCTGGAGGCAGGCCCTCCCAAATCAGTGGAACTGTTGGGTACCAACCCCCCCCCCAGCCCCGTGGTAAGGCTAAGTAGAGTGGCTGCTGAGTGCTGGGTGACTTGCTTCTTGAATTATGATAGCAGTTGCTGACAGATACAGTTGGCACGATGCCACGGGACAAGTCCAGCCCACACTGCACAGGTGCTAGTCCAGGCCACGCCTACCTGGTTCTTACTGGCCAGACAGCTCAGGGAAACCCTCTGCTGGAAGAGAAGTTTGCTGCCCTTCTCAGGAATTAAAAAGCCCAAACTCCTTGCCACAAGAGGTAGCAAGATAGTACGATATACTCAGGGCTTTTAAGCTCTTCCCACCTGTCGTCCATTTTGCCAACATTTACTGATAACAGATTATAAAGACATCTATTTTAAACAATTGGTTGCCGTACATGCAGTTTTACCCTGTATTAGAGACACAAGCAAATTTGCATAGTGATGAGATGGTTGTGTTTATTTTTGCCTAAGGAATTGTGTCTCGGTCAATACATTGGAGGACTTTGCAGGGTGTGGGTCAGCTACTGGTGGTCCTGGCTCAGGTGGGCTCAGGTCTTTCTCATGTGACTGCAGGGAAGTGTGACCCGAGGCTAGCTCTTCTCAGGTCACTGGACACAAAACCAAGCTTGACAAATAGAAGTTTGCACTCATGTTATGTTCACTAACATTCCATGGGGCAAATAAATTCACCAATGGGACGGGAGTGCATATTCCGCCCTCAGTGGGAAGGGACCGAGATGAGTCTTTGCGTGAAAGCCCAGATGGTCACAGCATCCACCCGAGCAGCCCAATCTGGTACAGGTATATGCAGTGGCCACTGTTTCCTTCCAGGTCTCCTTTGGCACTCGGTTCAACCCTCTCTGGTAACATCAGGCTGCCTCAGCTGTGCTATGAAGAGAGACAGGAAACAATTCTGTCTACTGTGAGCCTGAGCGTTAAGTGGAAATGAATGTGCCCAAGTCCCAAGTGGGCGATGAAGCTCAGGGGAACATTTTCTAAGAATTCCTGTTCAAGAGCCCTCATCCTCGGGGCTTTTCCTTCCAGCACGCCTCTCCATTGACTCTGGGAATGAGAACAGGGTTCAGTTTCAGAAGGAAACGGTTTCCTTGAAGTGTGTATGACGAGTCAGATAACAGCATATGCCAACATAAAGTGCAATCTGCCAGGATGGCTCCGGGCCCCCAGCAGTGACTGGCATCCCCAAAGCAGGGAGCATGGCACTTCCGGGCCCGCTCCTGACCAATCCTGAGGGACATGTCTGCCAAAAACAACAGCTCTAAAAACTCAGCTTGCAAATCCTAAGGAACCTTTGATCTAGATGCCCTCCTGGGTCCCTCTTTTTTTTTTTTTTTCATGAACAAGGTAACTAAGTTATTTATTTAGGCCATCTCCTCTTATAAGCAAAGGGATGGAGGATCAGTGTAATGGTCACTGTTGGATACAAGGAAAGATGAGCTTAGCGCCCCATGCGCTTCATGGTCCACAAAGAGTAATGGTCCAAACCAGTGATGTGGTCCCTTGCTGCCTGGGGGAAGGTCATCTTCATAGCCAGTCGGAAGTGGGTTCACACGAGGGTTGTGGCAGAGGGTATGGTTACCATCTCCCTAGGGCAAGGATTGGTCCTGATGCGGAGATGAGGGTAGGCGACAAACTCGGGACTCTCGTGCTCTGTGCTGCGACTTCAGGAAGACGTTGAGCATGCTCACTCCCACCCTGGGCAGCGCCACGAAGTAGGTGAGGGCCTTCCA
>NW_026072210.1:0-2381 GCF_014885135.2 Alexandromys fortis
TATGTATACAATATTCTGTCTGTATGCCTGAAGGCCAGAAGAGGGTGCCAGACCTCTTTACAGATGATTGTGAGCCACCATGTGGTTGCTGGGAATTGAACTTAGGACCTTTGGAAGAGCAGGCAATCCTCTTAACCACTGAGCCATCTCTCCAGCCCATGTCTCTGCTTTCTTGATGTAGGAGGGTCTTCTATCTATCTGTTGCCAGGCAGGATGAAAAGCAGGCCTGCTCGCCTCATCACTACATTTTCTTCCACCCAGAATTCTGTTCTGTCTTCCCCGCCTGTCTGAGTTCCACCCTATCAACTAGGCCAAGACAGTTTCTTTAATAACCAATGAAAGCAACACAAATACAAAAGGTCCTCCTATACTAGGGTATGAAAAGAGAACTCTGTGACCTATAAGAAGTGGATGTGAACCGGCAAGAGGAGTTGACTATGAGGGAGTATCTGGGAGAATTTGGAAGGGGAGTAGACATTGATATGATCTAAACACATTGTACACATGTGTGAAAATCTCAAAAATGAAAAATATAAATCAAAAATCAATTAAGATTTTGTGATGAATCCTGGCACATGGCTATTTCTGTGTAGCTTTCATTCACTGTGACATTTGTAAGATTCATAGAGGCAGTTGTATTTATCTGCAGTTTGTAAATTTTGTTGCTTGGTAGCTACACCCTATACCACAGTTCTTTCTGTCACTTACTGAGAAATAGTTGGGTTGACTGCCGTTGGAGGAATTATGTGGAAAATTGCTGCTCAGTCTGGAAATATGCCTCACTTCTATAATCTTGTGGACCATGTACAAGGGTACAAGGAAGTGTAAGCTCTTGCTCAGTCTGGGAATATGTCTTACGTCTATAATCTTGTACAACACATACAAGGAAGGATGTTCAGTTCCTGGCTCTTCAAAACAAAGCAACAACAAACAAAAACAAAATCTCCCATATGCGATTTTGTATTGGTCCTTTCATTGACATGTATTCTTTTGTCAAGATGTACATGTGGAGTTGACACACCCCATTGTAACTAGCCTGTGGGTTCTAAACATACTCTTGTGTCTCTCACTTTGGCTATTCAATTCTTGAAACAGTGAAGTTCAAGAAACTGAAACCTCAACCCAACTCCCAGTATCTCATTCTGGAAGAAGGGGAAAACCTAAAGTCCACACAAGCTGGGACATCTTACATAAGAGACAGTAGTCAATTAGTGGTGGAAACACCATATCTTAACTAGAAGTGTGTAGCAACACACTACTCTGGCCCTTTTCTTAAACCTTAACCTTACCTTGGGATTTTAAATAGGGACATGTGTTGGGATGGTTCAGTGCTACTTTCTGTCCCTCTTTCCAATGTAGTCCCTTGAAAGAAATCTCCATTTTTTTTCTTTTTACTATGTATTTCATTGTTTAAATAGGATAATGAAGGAAGAATGTCCAAACTTGGCTTGTTGGGGCACAGGCTATGACCTTGAGTCCAGTAACAATATAATAATTTTATGTGTATGGTGACATGAAATAGACAAATTTTTCCCAAAAGTGAATGCTTCATTTTATATTCTTATCAATAAAGTATAATATTTGCTTATGCCACATGTTTGATGAAACTTAGTACTGCCGTATAATTAAGTTTAAGCCATTACTAAGAATGTGTAATAGTAGCTCATTCTATTTATTTTTGTTAGATTCTTCAAATCTATTTTCTGAAATTATTGTGATTTTTATCTACAGGTGAATGTTTCATTCTTCTATCTCATATTGCCTTAAAATTATTCACATATAGGCTTTGTATTTTTGTTTTATTTTTAAATTTTCATTTTCTCATATTAAACTCAGTTCTTAGGTTCCATTTGCTCATTTTAGACTCAGTTCTTAAGTTATTTGACTGATTTTGACCTAGGGAGACATTCATCCTTTTTATCCATGTAAAATGCTATTTCTGAGACCTTGAGCATATTTACAAAAAAAGGTTTTTCACAGCATCTTATTTTCTTTGAACAGAAAGCCAAGTAGGTAACTCAAGACGTCATCAACAATAAAGTAGATGCATTATAAAGAATCTACTTCATGCTTCATTCTATCTCCTGGACTTAACCCAGTTTGGTAATATGCTGTGCTACACACACAGAATAACTACAGTTTTGTTCCTGCTCTTATGTTGACATTAATTAGCTAACAATTCTGAAAAGCATCTTTCCTTCTTCCTTCCACAGTGATGATACTCTCATGTGCTTTGTATTTTGTAAGTAAGCCTCCAATTTCTGATAGTGCATGTGTGCATGTGTGTATGTATGTGTGTGTGTGTGTGTGTGTGTGTGTGTGTGTGAGAGAGAGAGAGAGAGAGAGAGAGAGAGAGAGAGAGAGAGAGAGAGAGAGAGAGA
>NW_026072211.1:0-2250 GCF_014885135.2 Alexandromys fortis
GAGGAGAGGAGAGGAGAGGAGAGGAGAGGAGAGGGGAGGAGAGGAGAGGAGAGGAGAAGGGAGCGGAGAGGAGGAGAAGAAAATGACTGACCCGGAGATTACTCTACATTTTAAGGTTCTTGCCTACTTCTTACCACTGTCATTAGTAAATACAAGAAATCTGTGTCATCTGAAGTACTGGGGTTCCTTTGATTTCTGTCCACGCCCCCACTCCTCTCTGCCCAGTATGAAAGGTTGTGCTCTCAAAGGGCCTGGGGAAGACAGAGCCACTGACTGTGTAGAAGCCATGACAAAAGAAGAATCGGGGCACACGCTAGGCAACACTACTTCCCAATGCTCACCTCCGTTACAGCTACCCTGTCCTTTAAAAAAAAAAAAAAAAAAAAAGTCTTAAAAACGGCAGCATTTCAAATGACCTAAATCTAAAAGTAGGTTACTTCCCACTCACAACTATTTCAAACAGCATCTCTAAAACCCATGCAATTTCCATTTTTATGGTATTCCCACCCCTCCCGCAATAAATAGGAAATGCCATAGCTCGGTTTTGTTTGGTGGAGAATCACAGCCAGAGCAGCCCGGAACCCCGGGTCTCCTTATTCCTGCACACAGCTCTTGCATCAGCTACTTGTCAAAGGCCGATTTCCCCACCTCTGAGACACACCACGACTGAAAACCTTCCCATGTTTTCCCTGAAAGATTGGTTCAAGTGTGAACTGTACAGAACAGACGTGATTCAAAAACAGGAACAGCTCAGTGAGAGACCCAACTGTAGTTCTGGAGAAATCAAGTTTAAACATAAGTTAGCGTTTAATGGATCTAGGGCAAAACAGACATAAGAAAATACCCCTGAAAAAAGCTGAATTTTCATAGAAAGCACACAGACATATTTGCCACACTTAGCAGTCAGAAATACCATCACAGAGGTGCAGAGGCACCGAGGACAGGGGAGTCTTAAAGAGGCAGCACCTCACTCTGCACCTGAGATGCTCATCCCCTTGTTCTGTGTGGTAATTCTAAATGCTGTCATCCTCAGATCAGGTTGTCATTTGCCCAAAGAGACATTTAAAGAGTAGAAAATAAGTTTCTAGGCATGGGGTACTTATCTGTAGCACTTTAAAGTTTGTATTATACAGTTCACAGTATGCACAAATACAAAACATAGTGGCTGTGTGTAGCATGATTAATAAAAACCCAGAGACAAAAACTGGGGTTCAACTTCAAGCCCAGAAAAGCAAAGCAGCCAGCCACTGGTTCTTTCCTCGACCTCAGTTCGAAATGGCGATCCTGCCTCCAGGAATCTCAGAATGGGACTTGTGTGTGAGAGCTGTCTCCTCCCATCTTATATTCCTCTCTAGAGCTTGGATTAAAGGCATGCACCACTCCTGCCTGGATTCTGTGAAAAACTAGTGTGGCTACTGGGATTCGAGGTGTGTGTCACCACTTCAGGCAAGCTTTGTTTATTAGAACGCAAATGAAAAATCACTAGAGCTGTGTTCATAAATAATGTACTCATCCACATGTCACCAACCTGACCTGGTGTATGCATGCACCTTGCAAGAGTCCAATTTAATAAGGCTGGATTTCTGCTACATCTTTCCCGACAGCCCGTCTTGTAGATATACATACATACACTCTCTCTGCCAAATATAAGGTATCATCTGCCACCACTTATTTTAAGACCTTAAGTATGAAAAGGGTGTGTGTGTGTGTGTGTGTGTGTGTGTGTGTGTGTGTGTGTGTGTAATTTGTCTTCTCAAGCAAGTTGTGTTACTGAGGTCCATGCGCTATAACCTTCCACCTGCAGCCAAGAGTTTCTTTCACTATATTCTCCGAAGCAGAGAGAAGGCATCCAGTTAATATGAAATGAGAGAAGAGGACAGGGAGGGTAAGGAAGGAGAGGGGTTGAAGAAGGTGGGGGCAGAAGAAAGAAGAGAAGGAAATAGAAAAGCAAGAAGACAGCAAAATATAGAGAAAAGAAAAGCAATTGATGGAGAAAACACACAGTGAGGATGGAGTCGGTCTCTGAAACAAGAAAAAGAAGCAGGGAAGCCATTAGAGGATGAAGGAGCAATGGACAGAAAACAGTACAGAGGAGATAAAAGGCCAACCACTTTCCAAAGAAGTGAGCAGATTCCAAACCAGAGAGCTACAGAGGGAGCTTTTTTTCTCACCAGTATCAGATATAAAACCATAATTCAGAAGCTTGTTTTAGCAATCTTAAGGGCAAATATATGTTTGTATATAAACTTC
>NW_026072212.1:0-2332 GCF_014885135.2 Alexandromys fortis
GGGAGGGAGGGAAGAAAGGCTGGTAGGAGATAATGCTTCCTGTATAGCACTAAGCACAAGGACATATGCATAAAACCATTCACAGCCACAGGGTTAGTAAGAGTAAAAATAAATAAATAAAACCTAAATATCAATCAAGTGATGGATTAAATGTAGTAGAGTCACACTGTGGTAAAAACAAGTATGAGTCATATTTACATGACTATGTATTTAAACATATGTGAGTATGTATTTAAACACTACTATGTTTAAATTTCTTAAGATCCAAACAAGTCAGAAAGCAAGGCATGTACAACAGGGTACTTGTACTTACAGAAAGTTTCTAAATGAATACGTACACTGTTCATGATATAAATACAACAGGACAAATGATTATGTCTAGGCGAGTAGGGAAAAGAAGAAATACAGAAACAGGGGAAGGAAAGAACAGTAACAGGGGATTTTAATTATCTCTGTAATATTTTTTAAAGCATCTGAAGGTAGGAGAAAAAAATGTCAAAACTTTATGATAGATAGAACAGACATGAGTCAATAAAGTACATTTGCTGAGCATGTACTCAGGTTTCCATCCCCAACAACTCTTGCAACAAACAGAGAAACTCAAACCTCCATAATAGTTCTCCATAATTTCTTCATAGTATTATTCTGTTATTACTTGAATTATTTTTATTTTAAAGATATTATATATGCCCATAATTTTGTTTATAAGTGTATAAAACAAGAAATAAAATATATCAGTGATGTTTCTTTGTATTTTCAAATATTCTTCAATAAAAATAATTTTTTTATCTGAAGAGTACAGAGCAATTTAAAAAAATAAGAATTCATGTTTCAAAAATAAGGAAAGAATTTTAATTACAGACCTTTTGAAGTATCTTAAATGTAAAAAGTAAGAGTATTTGGTCTAAGTTAAAGTACCAAAACCTTGAGAATAATCTTAAAGTCCCAAAGTAAACCAGTTTCTAGCTGAGTTCATGCCAACTATTATATCCATGTCAGAACAAAAAAGAAAAGGATACTTTTTTCTAACTCACGTCATTACTTATACAGAAAACACAAAAAAGAAGAATGGCAAAGTGTAGCACGAATACCCACGCTGGGCACCAGATGTGGCACAAATAATAAAATCCCAGGGATGGATATTAGGGTTCAAGCTGAATATCAGAAAAGCAAAGCAGCCAACTACTGGCTCTTACCTCTACTTCAGACCAAAATGGGCGATCCTGCCTCCACAAATCCATAATCTGAGACTGAGTGACAGCTGTCTCCTCCTGTCTTATATTCCTCTCCAGTGCTGGTATTAAAGGTGTGCACAACTGCTGCCTGGCTTGTATGGCTAACAAGTGTGGCTACTAGGGTTAAAGGTGTGTGCCACCACTGCCAGCTGTTTTGCACTCTGATCTTCAGGCAAGCTTTATTTATTAAAAATAAATAATAATAATATACCACTAAAGGAACAGAGACCTTTTCAGGATCACCTTCTTATTACAACACTCATCATAAAGTATGAAGAGAAGACGGGGAAGCATACTTCCTGCCATTTGTTTAACTCTATTACTTACTTCAAAGCATAAATGTGTACCTTAACCACAGCTGGTGTCAAATATATCAAGGTAGTCTCTGATGCAACTTTCTTCAGGCATTCAGAACTGAGATTCAAGAGCCAAGTCTCATTTAACTGCCTGAAGCTATAAACACAAACCAGCAGATATGATACAGATATCTTGAGCCTATCCAATTGACCACAAAAATCAGAGGAAGTTGGACAGAAGAAAGAATGGCATGAAGGCACAGAAAAGCTGGAAGAAGATCTAAACAATTCCTAGCCTGCAATTCTTAGACTCTCTTGAAGTCTCTCTCAGCTCCTTAAGTACTGAGATTCACTTTAAGTGCCATTATGACTTAAGCCAGCTTACAACTTGATTCAAACATAAATGAAGATCTTGTAAAAGAAAACAAAAACATACCTCCAAAAAGTACATTTAAAAAACAAAATGTTTCCAATGCCATGTCAAATCAAAAAGGGAGTCCTTCCTAGGAATAGGCCAATCTATCCATAACGAACATTCTCACTTACATATGCCATCATTCCCCAAAAAACATCCAAATCCCAACTGTTTCTCACATGTACAATAAGTCCTCTCCGCCCAATTATTTTGAGGCACTTTTGCTCTAGTCCAGACTGTCCTCAAACTCCAGTTCTCCTCCTTCCACTGATGTGGGAGTATCATATATCAATCTGTTGATTTCATTGGTTAAGCAATAAAGGAACTCCTTGGCCCTGATAGGTTAAAAGATAGATGGGAGGAGGAAACAGAATAGGATGCTGGGC
>NW_026072213.1:0-2352 GCF_014885135.2 Alexandromys fortis
AGCATGATACCTTGCCTAAAGTTTTGGCAGGTTCTCAACTCTTAATCCTTAGAGATTGGATGTACTGTTCCGTATTCACTCAACATCAACACCCGGTTTATAAACACTTTATCTGCTTTGATGTTAAACACCAGATGGAGACCCTTTGGCTATTTGCCATAATCTAAACGAAGCACATCTCTCTCTTTAGACGGTATATCTTTTTAGATATGATCTACGTGGATGATAGCTGGTCACCTGGAATCATGCCCATACCCTTTGTCCTGGTTCCTGCCCCACCTATCTTTCCTTCCTCGCTGATTTATGTAGCTGAGGCCTCATGTGGCTCAAGATAAACAACCAACTGAGTCAGTTGATTTTATATAGTCAACTATGAATCTCTAGTTGATTTATGTGTTCTCCTTATCTCTCTGATGAGTTATGGACTTCTTTATGAAAGGAACCATGCCTGCATTTATATCTTTTCACAGTCCTGGTCATACAATGAATAGTCACTAATTGTAAAAGTTTAATTGGGGTAAAAGTTTAATTCATCTTACTGAATTGTGGTGGGCTACCATTAAAATAACTTCCCTATAGACATTGATTCATAGGCATAAAAGCAATTGATTGAGTATGGGATTTAGAATTAGGCAGATTTGAATCCTGTATTTGATTTCTGGGTTTGTCATAGTCCAACTGTGGATGCTTGCTCAAGTCACCTATTATTGACATTGTAATGTCTTCATATATAAAATCATGATGGTAAAGGTGTTCACTATGCAATGCTTCTGTTATGACTCATTGAGGTGAGGCAGAAAGACTAGAACAGTATCTGCTACACTAATATTACATAAGGTGTTACTTTTATATCTTTACTAGAGCTATTTAATACTAAAAGTCTGAAAAAAAAGGTTTTACACATTGGCAATATGTATTAAGGAGTCTGTTACATTTCTCTTTATGTATTATCATCTAGAAATTTCTAGGGTAGTTAGTTATTGGTCAAAGAATATAAGGTTGCAGCTATAAGGGAAGGAGATTCAAGAAGTCAATTACATAATGGTGACTATAGTTAATATCCCTGTTTTGTACAGCTGCAGAGGAAGTTAAATGTTTTCAGTTTAAACAATAATTATATGAATCTATGCAATCAATGTAGATTCAACAATATATTTGCATACATATCAAATATATCATTAAAATCAATCTGATAAACATAATGATAGTGACTATCATTTGTTGAACATATCCTATAAATCTTATGCTGGCTAGGTTTTTCTAATGTTAGAAAAGGTCTTCAAGCTACTTCTATTTAGCTGCATGATTAATGGAAGCACAATGTATGCTGTATATTAGATGATATCCTGTATTTTGTGAAATAAGAATTTCCAATGTAATAGTTTACTTGGGATCTGACATATTATTTCCTGAAAATACACTGCATATGTAGTGATATTTTGTTTATGCTTTAACAAATAATGCTTGCCTGAAGATTAGAGTGCAGAGCTAAGCCACTAGAAACCAGGAAGTGGTGGCACAAACCTTCAATCCCAGGACTCAGGAGACAGAGGCAGAAGGATCTCTCTTATTTTGAGAGTACTCTGTGCTACACAAGATTGAATCTGTCTAAGAGAGAACAGCTCACACAAAGGTGATCCCAGTAGTTGGGACCACGTGCCTTTAATCCCAGCACTAGGGAGGTAGAGACAGGAGTGATATGGCTGGATGGAGAGAGAAATATAAGGGGAAGAGACAGGAGCTCAGGGCAGCCTGAGGTTTGGTGGAGGCAGATGGAGTCTGGAGAAGCAGTCTGAGTACAGGACTGCCCCTTTGGTCTGCGCATTGGTAGAGGTAAAAGAACTCTGTAGTGAATGGCTTTTTTGCTTCTCTGATCTTCAGCATTAACCCCTATATCTGACTTTGGGTTTTTGTTCTTAAGACCAACTAGAATTTGTGCTATATACAGATTTTGTAGCTTGAATATCTCACTTACCTATTGATAAATAATACCATGTTATATTACTTATCTATAGGAATTGAGACCAAACTAGAATGTACCTATTTACATGTAAATTCCAAGTAGTGACATTTAGAAGTAAATCTTTATAAATTTAAGAACAGCATCACTTACTACATTTGTCTTTGCAGTTTTCATGATACTACTCAGTGACATAAGTAAACAGTTGCTAAAGAAACTAGTTACAAAATATAATTATCACTTAAGAAATAAAACTGACCTTTCTCAACTTTGGCTGTCTGTAGCTTCCTTAGCTCACCAATCCTTCTCAAAGAGAAAAACAAAGAAGTAGAAACAACTGTCATTTCAAAAAAAAAAAAAAAAAAAAAAAAAAAAAAAAAAAAAAAAAAAAA
>NW_026072214.1:0-2353 GCF_014885135.2 Alexandromys fortis
TAAAACAACAAGCATGTATCCAGTGTGACCCCTGTAAATTTGCGAGAGCCAGTGCTTTTCTGCAGCATGTTGGTTTGTTGGGATGCGCCTGGCTGCGGTAATAGTTTAAGTGAGCGGGTGGGCGGCGAAGGGACCACGGTTGGATTACTGCCTAGAATGCTTCCCTTCTCGCAACAGATTTCTGCCGCCTCCTGTTTCAAGATGCACACCACACACTGAAAAGTTCAAAATGGTGAAGTCAGAACGCGGCTGCTCTCCCTTATGTTATTTACTTGATGCATGACCTTGGCGACCAGGCTTCTCTTCGCAATCTGTGAAATGGGAGAAGCACGGCCGCCTTGCTTCTCACAAGCCTGTGCAGTTTGTGAAGGGTTACATGGTGTAACTGTTCAGATGCATTATCATTTTGCAAAGTTAGGGAAAATACGTTAGAATCTGGCTGAAAACAATGCTCACGCGTTCCCCAGACTGCTAAATCCAACATCTAATTCTCTCATCTCATTTTATTCTGAGTTAAAAGTTGGGCAATTGTCCATTTTTCCCCCTGCTGCTCTAGGATTCTTCATCTGTCTGCTTTTCTTTTTTTGTTCTCTCTTGAATGGCAAACATATCGCCTTCTTTCCTGTCATGTAACTTACCTATAAAACCAAGCACCCTGGTTTTTCTGCTTCTTGCTTTAGTGGTCATATTCTTGAGTAAGCTCTTCTGATGACAAGTCATGTCGATATATTACTGTGTTAGTTCTCTGTGAAACTGAACTCTCCCGTTCAGCAATTCCCCAACTGTTGATCATGCAAGATCACACAAAAGAAATTTACGTACAGTCTTCTCTTGGTATTTGAAGTTCCCATTAAAGATCCAAGTAAAGTCATTACAAAGTTATTTTGTCTAAAATTTCAATAAATAATGTTATTTATCAAATAATCTTGTATATGACTATTACATTTTGAGGTAGTTATTGGATGAACAGTGATGAGCAAATAGTGCATTCTGTTTTATTTATGATAGTAATGAAAGCTAGTGTCTATATAAATAACAGATGCAGACTCGAAAATTGATTTTTATAATTAGTTCTTTGAAAATTTCATACAAAGTGCTTTGGCTGTGTTCATCCCTCCCCCAGCTCTTCTCTGATTTATCTGCTTGCCTACCCTGATTATTTTCTCTTATTTTTGGAGAATTTCCTACATTAATACTGTATGAAATTCATTTCATTAATATCATTTCCACTACCTATTTTCTTCCCACCAATGTTTTCCATGTCCTACCTTCTGCCTCACCAAATTTCCTCTTTAATTATCATTGTTGCACACACACATACAAATGTACAACTGCATACACATACTCAACCACACATACATACATGCATATACACACATGCATATATATGTATATAACCTCCTGAGTCCATGTAGTGTTGCTCATATGTATATGTGTTTAGGGCTGATCACTTGGGACTGGATAGCCTATCAGGGTCCCATCACTGAAGAAGACTGATTCTCTCTCTCTCTCTTCAGCTAGGGGTGAATCCTTGTGAGATTCCTCCCATCCAGACTGGCATGTCAGTTAGCATCGCCATTATGCTAATGTTGCTTTGGAAAACACATTGTGAGCTTCATGGGTGCAGTTACCCTGTCATATAAGAAAATAATATCTTGCGGTTGCCCTGTTCCTCTCGCTCTTAACATCTTTTTTTAAATATTTATTTATTTGTTTTTATTATGTATACAGTATACAGTATTCTTCCTGCAGGTCTCATTACAGATGGTTGTGAGCCACCATGTGGTTGCTGGGAATTGAACTCAGGACCTTTGGAAGAGCAGGCAATGCTCTTAACCGCTGAGCCATCTCTCCAGCCCTCTTAACATCTTTTTACACCTTCTTTTGCAATGTCACCAGTCCTTGGGTATAGGAACCATGCTGTAGATTTATCTACTGGGTTGGGCACACTGTGAACAACCCAGTTGTTCTTGCACTTTGACCAGCTGTGGGTTTCGGTAGAAGTCTCAAAGGCATGAGAAAATCAATGTCCCTTCTTTATTTACCAGAAAATTTTCTTACTTTATAGCTGTGAGGGTGAATAAAGTGTGGTATGGTTTAAGTCTAGGAATAAATGACTGTATATGTGCTCATAAACATGTCATTTGTATGCACACACATACATAATCTCGCACACATATCCGTACATGCATACACATGTATACACATTCATACTTAGACACACTCACATATATATACACATACACACATATGCCACATGTACATACACAAGCACCCACACACAAAGCTATAAGCATCTCACTACTCCTGAAATCACTCCATGAACTACTTTCTTTCTTTTTTTTTTTTTTTT